>NC_133133.1:39398125-39701156 GCF_048418815.1 Hemitrygon akajei
CTATGTGGAACGCATTGAGGCAGGTACAATAGTAGCATTTAAGCAGCACCAGGAGAGGAACATGGAGAGGCAGGATTTAGAGGGATAAAGGCTGACTGCAGGAAGTTGTGACCAGCTGGGTGGGTACCATGGTTGGCTTCGACTTGTTAGGCTGGAAGGAGCGTATCGGTGCCGTGCTGCACTATCACTCTATGGATCTGTGGCCTCTCCCTGGCTTCTGCTAAGACACTAAATGAATTTCCAGTTTCCAGTATGCAATCACTCGACCAACTCATACGTGCAGAATGAACTCATAATAATTCATAATAACTCATAATAATTTTATTATTACATGAATAATAAAATGAGCTTCTTTAACCTCGGATGTCCACAGTTGCACTTGAAGGCATGTAATTAATTACAGATTAAGCTGTTAACCAGGGGTTCCCATCCTGGGGTCCATGGACTCCTTGCTTAATGGTATTGGTCCATCGCATGAAAAAGATTGGGAACCTCTGAGAGTGAACAATAAACTGTCCAAATGTAATTATAAATAAGTAGCCATAAATAACGAGTATAAAACAACATCCTATTGCTTGAACTATGCCATGGATAAATAATTGGCTTTTATCCTGGCATCTGGTCTATTAATTATGCCAAAGACCTTTCCCAATATTCAATAACATGCTCAGATTTAGACTATATATCTAAGGAACTGGTTAGATTAATATGAAGCAACTTGCTTGGTTTCAGAAAGAAACACAGCATAAAATCATGCCATCTAAACCCTTGAGCCTGTGATTTTGGACAGGACACTTCTGGATGATTTTATAGAGCATAACAAACAACTAAAGCAATGATAAGAATGTGATAAGAATTACACAAGAGGAACAGGAAGATAAAAAAAATCAAAGTTAATCAAAACAGTTCAAAAATATGTTAAGAATAAGGTAGTCAAAAACAGGAATGAATTACACACAGATGCTATCAGAAAAGGGAAGACATGGTAGACAACAATTTTGTAGGTGCTTTCATGGTGGAAGAGAAGAAAACAAAAAAAACGTAAAACATAAAAACAGAATTAGGCCATTTGGGCCATTGAGTCCGCTTGGCCATTCCATCATGGCTGATTTATTATCCCTCTCAACCCCATTCTCCTGCCTTTTCTCTATAGCCTTTGAGGCCCTCATAAATCAAGAACATATCAACCTCTGCTTTACATTTACCCAATGATTTAGCCTCCACAGCCATCTGTAGCAGTGATTTCCACATGTTCGCCACCCTCTGGCTAAAGGCATTCCTCCTCATTTCTGTTTTAAAGGGACGTACCTCTATTCTGAGGCTATGTCCTCTAGTCCTAGACTCTCCCAAGATAGGAAACCTCCTCTCCACATCTACATACTCCATCTAGGCCATTCAATATTTGATAGGTTTCAATGACATCCTCCTCATTCTTTTTAACTCCAGCAAGTACAGTCCCAGAGCCATCAAATGCTCTCATAGGCTAACCCTTTCATTCCTGGCATCATTCTCATGACTCTCTGGACCCTATCCAATGCCATCACATCCTTTCTTAGACAAAGGGTCCAAAGCTCCAAGTGCAGTCTGACCAATGCCTTATAAATGAATGCAAACATTGCATTTGCCTTCCTTACCACCGACTCATCCTGCAAGTTAACCTTTAGGGAATCCTGCAGAAGGACTCCCTAATCCCTTTGCACCTCTGATTTCTGAATTTGCTTCCCACTGAGAAAATAGTTTACTTCTTTATTCCTTCCACCAAAGTGCAAGACCACGCACTTCCCTACACTGTATTCCATCTGCTGCTTCTTTGCCCATTTTCTTAATCTGTCTATGTCCTTCTGCAAACTTCCTGCTTCCTCAACACTACCTGCCCCTCCACCTTTTAAGAAAAGCCAAAAGAAAGTGAAAATTATCATATTTAATATGTGTAGAATGCTAAAATCTAACAATCTGCGAGAGTGTCATGCCAGGGTCTTTTGGATTGACTTCTACCCTGAGAAATGAGGAGCTGCTCCTGGAATTGTAGTATGTATTCCATCCATTGAGAGTCATGGTCACACCATAATCAGAATTAGGCTTATTTTCACTAACATATGATTTGTTTTTTTTTTGTTTTGTGGCAGCAGAACAGTGCAAAGATATAAAATAATCATAAATTACAAAAATAAATAGTGTAAAAGAAAGGGACAAGGTAGTGTTCATGGTTTCATGGACCATTCAGAAATCTGAAGGTGGAGGGGAAGGAGTTGTTCCTGAATCACTTATGTTGGGTCTTCAGTCTCCTATACCCAGTGTTGCATTGGGAAGGAGAATGTCCCAGATGGTGAGGGTCCTTGGTAACCATTGAGCGCATCTATATGAAATATTGCCATAGAAAAGATGCATCCGTCAGCAAAGATCCTCACCACCCAGGCCATACTCTGTTCTCACTGCTGCTATCAGCCACTTACATGCCTCAGGACTCTCACCACCAGGTTCAAGAACAGTTACTAACCATCAACCATCAGGCCCTTGAACAAAATGGGATAACTACATTCATTCTATTTCTGGTGTTTGCACAACCAATGGTCTCACTTTAAGAACTCTTTATCTTGCTATTTCATGTTATTTTATACTTTTTATTTATGGCTAATTATTTATAATTACATTTGCACAGTTTGTTGTTCACTGATCCTATTCACACTTCACAAAGAACTTTGAACTTTGAACTTTTGAACTTTAATGGATGCCACGTTCTTGAAAATTTCCTTGATGGTGCAAGTATTATGCCCATGATGGAGCTGGTTGAGTCTATAACCCTCTGCATCCTCTTGTGATTCTGTGCATTGGAAGCTCCAAACCAGGCTGTGATACAACCAGTTACAATATTATCCACTGTTTATCTATAGAAATTTGTAATAATCCTTTGTAGTGTACTGAATCTCCTCCAACTCCTAATGAGATAGAGCCACTTACATGTTTTCTTCGCGATTGCACTGATGTGTTGACCATGATCACTGAACATAAAATGAAAAATGTAGGGAACAGCACCAATACATGAATTTTATCAATTACAGAAAAGTTCTTAACGTCATCAATTAGGACAGACCATGAATCACTCTTTGCATATTCAACTACCCAAAGAAATCCATTTCAGAGGCCTGTCCTGGAGTTGTGTGTGGACTGTCCATGGGAGAGAAGGAATTTGTTTTCCTGTTGTTGTTCTGCTGCTTGTTATGTTCCGTGTTGTTCTGCTGAACATGGTGGACCTGCTATGTTGGCGTCAGGATCTGTGGTGCCACATTTGGGCTGCCCCCAGCACAACTTCAGATATGTTGTTTACACAAACAACACATTTCACTGAATGTCCATGTACACATGATAAATAAATCTGGAAGTGAATCTGGAAGTCCTCAGCATGTTTTCTCTTAACAGCCTCTCCATCATGACTATCCTCCATCTTCTTCACATCCTGTTGACATTCTGGCACTTGCCAGGATATATCCAGGGTACTTTGTAATTGATCTCAGCATTAGGTAATAAGCAGTCAACTTCAACCAACTGTTATCAAACTTCTCCGATTCATGTGCCACATGAACTTCTGTGTACTTCCTGTATTTTCTGGGGTTTTATTTCTGATTTTGCTTTGCTTTCGGCTTTTATTAATTTCTCAAGGAAGGAACACTGCAACTAATACCACGTAGTTCTTACTTGATGCATTTACAATCTCTTATTTGTTTCTCCAAGTTCAAATCATTCTGAGTTGACCTCAATAAAGCCAAGTGTTCAGCAAAATAAAGCTTAAAGCAGTCAGCTCCATTTAGATTAAAGCTGATAAAGTCAGCTCAGTAAAATATTGCAATATCAAGCATTTAAAATGCTGATTAGTAACTTCCTTTATATGTGTACTGGAGCGGCTAGTATTTCTGATTCATAGTACTTTATTTCCAAAATTTGTAAGCTTATAAACATTGACAAGTCAAGGGTTGATGGGGCAAGACAGCTGCTGAAGCATTCTTTAAGTCTCTTGAGTCTTAACATGTCATGTTAGCTATTGAAGTAATTAAAATTTGAGCTGATGCAAGGATAAAATATGTACCCCCTCCCTGTAAAGGAAATGGTCAACTTGAGGAATAATGAATAAACTATAGCATGGAATTGTACACTGCCTGCTCAGTTCCTAAACCATGAGTATTCATTTCCCCTGGGGGAGGTGGGGTGAGGAGGAGGAAGGGAGAGATAAAGAGAACAAGAGAGAGAGGGAGGAAATAGGGGAGAACAAAGGTGAAAAGAAGAGATTGTGGAAGAAGCTAGAGAAGGTGAATGTGAAAATGAAAGAGAGCATGGAAGGATAAAAAAAAGACAACAGAGGATCTATTTGCTTGATCATAGTAGTTGGCAGCTCTAGCTAACTCAGCCTTTGATATTCATTGCCCCTGAACTGGCTGATTTGCTAAAACATTCCAAAGGGTTGATAAAGGGACCAAGCTGTGATGTCCATCAATGCTGTGGCTCAGACTTAGTTATTTTTAGGATTGTAGGGATGGTTTTGGGGACGAGAGGGGAGTTAGGGGTCAGGTTAGTGTTTAGGGGCAGGGGTGTAGGGAGTTAGAAGTCAGGGGCAGTAAATGCAGAGTCTGGCATGAGTTTGAGTCCAGGTCAAAGCACTCCATGATTGAACATCTGAGATCTCGGAAGTTACATCACAGGCGCTGAGAAGATCAGCAATTCCCAGTTTGGAGACCAGTCCCAGATTAGAGGACTGTAAGAGCTGAGAGTCCCAAGTACGGGCAGGAGTCACTAGAGCTGATGGTACCCCAGGTCACTGGGGTCAGAGGTCTGTGAAAGTCGAGATCTGTGCGAGTCCGGAAGTAGAAGGTCAAATCTTGTGAGGTCCGAAGGGCAAAGACAAAGGTCAAAGTCCGGAGCATGATGAGACTGGAGGTGGAAGCCTGAAGGTTGAGCCCTGAAGGAGTCACAAAGGCCTGGGTCTCTGGGGTCAGAGGGCCAAGTGAGTCTGGAGGTCAAAGACCAAAGGTCAAGCCCATGATCAGCCTTTCTGCAGTGATAAATCTGAATCTGAATACTAAACTAAAGAATAATAGTCTTCCTGTCCTGAAGGACATTAGCAAACAAGATAAGGTTTTACATCAGTCCAGAGATTTTGTGTTCACTATTATGGAAATTAGTTTAGTTACTTGAATTTAAGTATGTATGCTATCATAATAGAATTCCTAATAATGTTTTGCAGATCAATGTAGGCCTCAGATTATCACTCCAAATGTAACTATCACCTCCAAAGACTGGAATAGATGATGCTGAGTTGGAATGATAGAAGTAGAAAGGAAGTTGGAAAGGGTGGGGCAGCATTTAATTTTATTACGATGTTATGAGGGTAGAAAAAGCTGGAGAATTTGGAATGGTGAGAGACACGGAATGGTATAGGTGAACTTTTACTAATATTTATTATAACACAATCTAAAGGTAGGCAATTATAACTCCCTTTACCACTGTATATATCCTCATAATGTCTAATTCATCTCTCATGGCATGAAGGTATGTATTCGGCCACGTTCAGCCAGACTCAGTCACATTGGAGCAGGTGTAGGCCATATGGCCATTCAAGAATGCCCCATCATTCAAAATCAGATCATTGACTTTAACAACATCTGCCCAATCCCAATGTGTTTTCAATCTTCCATCATCCAAAAACATGCTTCAGTTTTGAAATACTTACAAACCATAATCCTAAAGTAAAGAATTCCAAAGAATACAGAGCAGACCAGCCCTGACTCTCCAGAGCAGGGTATCCCAACCTTTTTTTTAATGCCATGGGCTCCTACCATTAACCAAGGGATCCGTGGACCACAGGTTGGGAACTCATGGTTTAGAGTAAAGATCTGCAACTTGTTGAGAGAGGAAATTCCTCCTCACTTCAGTCCTAAAAGGGTAACACTTTCAAGACTATGGCTTCTAATTCCAGGTTCCTCTATGAGAAGTAAAAAGTTCACTTTCAAGCCCTTCGTATACATATTGCTTTCCTCGAAATTCTAGATTATGGTCCTAGTTTAGTTAATCATTCCTTAAGACTCCCAAGAACTAATCTTGTGAATTTTTTCTTTTCTTCAAGGTAAACATATTCTCCCTTAAGTATGTGTAATAAAAGGATATACGGTCTAAAGTTATCCCAAAAGGTGTAGTAGGATTTATTTACTCTTTCACCCCATCCCTCTTGCAAAATTTAATACATCACATATATTCTTCAGCAGAAGGTGTCATCGAGATCTTAAGCAATCCCTTGGATTCAGATCTACAGAAGGAATCATTCTCTTCTAATCACAACTTAATTTCTAATTCTGAGCAACAACTGTTAAAAATGTCATTATACAGTTTTGTTTTAACTGCAAGTCCTAACCAATTCGTACAGCCTCTTGAAGCTCTTAGCTTCATCCCACCCCCTCCGGTCTTCTCCTATCATTTCGCATTTCCCCCTCCCCCCACTACTTTCAAATCTCTTACTATCTTTCCTTTCAGTTAGTCCTGACAAAGGGTCTCGGCCCGAAATGTCAACAGTGCTTCTCCTTATAGATGCTGCCTGGCCTGCTGCGTTCCACCAGCATTTTGTGTGTGTTGTTGTTTGAGTTTCCAGCATCTGCAGATTTCCTCGTGTTTGTAGCCTCTTGAGATGCTCAGTTGAGTGTACCAGGTATGTCCTTGGTAAATGCTCAGTTCTGCAGAAAGCATTTAATAATTATTTAATCCAGTTAAGCCTGAAACTTCACAAGAGAAATGTTGCAAAAATCGACAGATGGAATTTATTAATAATAGAAAAGCCTGCCCTGCATGAGCTTTATAAGGTTTGGCCTGATTATAATGTTTGCTGTGTAAGCCCATTTTGAATTATCATGAGGGATATGTTATCATTGAACAAAGAAATAATGGAAAAAGGATTTCTAAGCATAGTTTTTTCTTCCTTCTTTGCATTTTGGAATTAATAGTTCTGTGCCTTTATGATTTTAATTTGAATGCCCTGTCAATTTTTCTCGTATCATTAACTTTCAGGTGAAGTCTTTGGACATAGTCCAGGTAATATATGGTCAGAGAAACAGTCATCTAAATGGAAATAAAAATAGTACCGTGATTATATCTTTCATAGACTAATCTAAATATCACCAGAAAGCTATATCTATGTGTTGCTTATAGGAGATGAACTGAAGTAAAGTTATTCACATAAAAATTTAGTTCTACTAGTATTATGGGAGCTCAAGGGGTTACGTACCGACTTAATAAGAGTTGCAAAATTTTTTGGTCATTTTCAAGTCAAAATGTTGGCTCCTCCAGCTGTTCACTAAGTACATTAGACAATAAACTGGACTGTATAATGCTGTTGTATTTGGCACACTAAGCACCAATTTGATTCCAATTTCATTTGCCAATAGCAAGTGCCCTCAACAAATTGGAAAGTGTGGGGTTGAATGTGAATGGACAAAATATGCAGAGTAGCCAAGTGCTGAAGACAATCTTTGTGATGCTGATTTAATAGCAGAGCTACAACGATTAAGCCAATTCACAAATATGGAAAACAATTTATCAAGAAGGCTGCTCTTTAAAGGATCCTCATTGAATTTGCAGATCCTTTGTTGACTGAGTTCTTTGGGGGAAAGTGTGCTTAGTCATATAGGTGAAGAGATAATACTCTACATATGAAATTGAGAATCTTAAGTTATACACTTCGCCATCTCTTTCAGTTTCTGTCTGCAGTGATTCCAGGCCTCCTTAAACGTAGAATGAAAAATATCCTGAAATACTCTCTATTTCTTCTATATTGTTTTTTATTTTTTACATATTTGATGACTATGCTAAGGGAGTTAAATAATCTCTCATTATCAATTTCACCCTACCCATTGTCTAATTATTTTGTATATCTCTGATGAATTTACTTCCAGGCACCTCTTCCAAAGGAAACAACCCAGGCCCCAAATTCTTTAGCCAGGGGCATTTAGATAGTTATATGAACAGGCAGGGGATGGAGGAATATTGACCATGTTCAGACAGATGGAATTAGTTAGAATTGACAACATGGTCAGCACAAATATGATGGGCTGAATTGCCTGTTTCAGTGCTGTACTTCTCTATGCTCATTGTAGTAACACCCTCACAAATCTCTTCTGTATCTTTTGTAGTGCCATCATATGCAAGCGGTAGTGGATATGGCTGAGACCATCACAAGTAAAGCCCTCCCCACCATTGAGCACATCTACAGAGCGTTGTTGCAGGAAAGCAGCATCCATCATCAGGGGCCCCCATCACCCAGGTCATGCTCTCTTCTTGCTGCTGCCATCAGGAAGAAGGTACAGGAGCTCCATCACCCAAATGTTCCCACAACCCATGGATTCACTTTCAAGTACTTTTCATCCATGTTCTCGGTATTTATTGTTTATTTGTGTGTTGTTATTATTATTATTTTTATAATAATAATAATTATTATTATTATTATTTCTTTCCATTGTATTTGCACAGTTTGTTGTCTTTTGCATACTGGTTGTCTGCCCAGTTGGTGCAGTCTTTCATTAATTCTGTAATGGTTCTGGACTTATTGAGTATGCCTGCAAGAAAATGAATCTCAGGGTTGTATATGGTGACATATATGTACTTTGATAATAAATTTACTTTGGCCTTTGAACTTTTGTATCCTTCCTATGTTGACCAGAAGCTCAGTTGTGATCTATAGATTGTCAGCAACACCTCTGTGCTTCACTGATCTTTTATTCTCTTGATGTGGACCAATAAAGGAAAGGTTTTCATTTATTTTCTTACTATCATATCCAGCCACTTCAAGAACCTTTGAACATGCATTTAGAGGTCTCCCTTTTTCCACATTTATCAGTCCCACCATCACTCAATTTGCAATTTGCTCCCCAGATGTATTGTATCTTGTTACTCTGGTTTGAATTCTATTTGCTACTTACCTGACCACATTGACATATTTTGTACGGCTCTCTTCCCCTTTATCAGTATAAGACCATAGGATGGCACTCTGGTGCAGCAGGTAGTGCTGCTAACTCACATGTCCAGAGACCTCTGTTTGATCCTGATATCTAATGCTATTTGTGTGGCGTTTGCACGTTCTCCCAGGTCTTCCCCAGGATGCTCTGCTTCATCCTACATCCCAAAGGTGTGCCGGTTGCCAAGTCAGCTGGCTTTGGTAAATTACCCCTCGGTGTAGTTGTATGAGGATGCGAGGGAGAATGGGTTACAGGTTGAGGGAATGAGATTAATGGGAGTGCTCGCAGAGCTGACATAGATTTTAATAGAATCAGAATCAGGTTTATTATCACTGCATGTGACATGAAATTTGTTAACTTAGCAGCAGCAGTTCAATACATAAACTAGCAGAGAGAGAAAAAATAATAAATAAAACAAAACATAATAATAAATAAACAAGTAAATCAATTATGTATATTGAATAGATTTTTTTAAATGTGCAAAAACAGAAATACTGTATATTTTAAAAAAGTGAGATAGAGTCCAATGCTTCAATGTCCTTTTAGGAATCAGATGGCAGAGGGGAAAATGCTGTTTCTGAATCGCTGAGTGTGTGCCTTCAGGCTTCTGTACCTCCCACCCGATGGTAACGGTGAGAAAAGGGCATGCCCTGGGTGCCAGAGGTCCTTAATAATGGACACTGCCTTTCTGAGACACCACTCCCTAAAGATGTCCTTGGGTACTTTGTAGGCTAGTGCCCAAAATGGAGCTGACTAGATTTACAACCTTCTGCAGCTTCTTTTGGTCCTGTGCAGCAGCCCCTCCATACCAGACAGTGATGCAGCCTGTCAGAATGCTCTCCACGGTACAACTACAGAATATTTTGAGTGTATTTGTTGGCATGCCAAATCTCTTCAAGCTCCTAATAAAGTATAGTCACAAATGCTGTCCTTTTATTTTGTAAGGAAATGTAAGAAATGCCCAGTTCTTGTATAAACACATCCATGGTGACAATCCAGGGTTATTTTCTTTTTTCAAATGATGATTTATTAGAGCCTGAATAATATTATCAATAATTTACCCACTACCAGCATTAGGCTGAATGGCTTGTAGTAATTTCATCTATCGCTTTTAAAATAATGATATTGCATTGGTGACTTTCCAGCCATCTGGCATCCTATCTGTTGGCAAAGAGCATTAGAAAATATTGGTCAGAATGTCAACTATTTCCTCCGTTGTTTCTTTTAAGATATATTTTATCCAGATAGGGCTATAATCTATTTTTACAGATGCTGAACCCTTAATGTTTCCTCTTCCTCTGCATGTTTACCAAATGTAATCTCACTCTTTTCTTCTTTAATAAAGTGGCTATTGACTGAAATGGACTTTCATTAGATTCTGTAGGAAAATTCAACAAAAGAAGCAAAATGCATAAAATAGAGGCCTTTCAAAGTCAACTGGCAGAATGTCTTGAAGGCATAAGGATAAAATAAGAGACTGGTCTTTATCAACCCTGGGTGTGCTGTGCATTTGATTATATGACAGCTCCAGGCTGAGCTAAAGGCTAGCTCAAGGCATAAAAATCAGGGAGATCTTGCAGATCTTATCATCCTGCTAACCACGCAATATTATAGCTTTATGAAAAAATACTTGAGCCTCACAGAACCTTCGCAAATGGTTTTGGGTTGTGGTAGAAAGGTAGAATGGCAAAAAAATAGGTCTAAAGGATTGTATTTCAGATTCAGATTCAACTTCACTTTATCTATCTCATGTACATCAAAACATACAGTGAAATGTGTCATTTGAGTTTACAACCTAAGGATGCACTGGGGGCAGCCCACAGGTGTCACCACACATTCCAACACCAACATAGCATGCTCACATTGCTTGGATGAACAACATCGAACACAACCAAAGCCAAAACAACA
Source organism: Hemitrygon akajei (assembly GCF_048418815.1). Lineage (NCBI taxonomy): Eukaryota > Metazoa > Chordata > Chondrichthyes > Myliobatiformes > Dasyatidae > Hemitrygon > Hemitrygon akajei. Next base: position 39,409,021 of record NC_133133.1, read on the forward strand.
ACCGTAAAACAACCTTTCCACCTTCCCTCCCATCCACCAACTCTCTCACACACACACACAGATAGGCATCCGACCCTAAGGCACTCACCTGTACTCCCTTTACCTCTGACGTAAACTGGGGCAAACAGTTATATCCCATTTAGGTTTTCATTTTATGGTTTTCAACAATTCATTCGTTTTCACTTGACCTGACTCCCAGACTCGAAAAATCAGGAGGTCCTTACAGTCAGTAAGTTCAGTTGCTTTGAACTTATGAAATGTAGGTTATCATTTGCAAAATTTTTAAACCAGTAAATGATCCGAAAGCGGTTCAAAGAATAACATTGTGAAATAATTGGAAACATTCTTTGTTTTTATGTCAAGTTGTGTTAATGCCAGGATAAATAGCAGCAGATTATGATTTGTTCAGGATTAAATAAACAGAACCCATGTGTAAATCTGAACAGCTAACGGCAGTAGTAACAGCTGAACTTGAAAATGTAACTCTGAAACCCATAGCCGGGGTGAATTAGTTCCATGCTAAGTCAGGTATTTAGCTTGAAGATGCTGGGAATGATTGTTATAACGAGAATCACTTTCATACCGACTGTTTGTTTTATGTAATTCATTTTGTTCACCCTTCTGAAGGTTTTCCCTCCTGCTATATTAGAGTTTCACAGGTCTTGGCAGCTATCCAGTACCTCCCTTGACTCATTATCCATCATGCACAGCCTTAGGCTACCCAAAGAAAAGAGTGTTTGTAGATCAAATCTTCACCACTGGTATGAGGTCTACCAGACAACAGTGATACCTGCCCTCCTGTACTTTGATGAGACATGACCACTATGAGCACGAGGAGAGGTACCACGAACAAATCTCTCCAAACCAGTAGTCAGAATAAGTGAGTCAACACCCCTAGCATTAAGTTACACTTCACCAGCATCAATGATGGGGTCAGGGGTATATCATTTGTATGTGTGACAGCAGCTCTTTAAACCAGACACTCCATTCCAATTTCAGTCTTGGCAAGAGATTAGCAGGAGGACAGCGGAAACAAAACCCTTCACAAAAAATTGTAGCATCCCCCCCCCCCTGCCGAAATTAAGTGAATCATTAGTTCAGTACTGCTCAAAATGGAGAAGTAGTACTCTGAGTGAAACTAAGAACTGTGAGTTTCTTCGTCACTGAAATAGAAACAGTTCTTTCACTGCATAAAAAAATCCCAGAATGGTCTGGAGGAGCAAGGGGGTCAGGGATCAATGATAATCTAATAAAAAAGTGGTCTGTAAAACCCTATGTATTCCGTACATCTGGTGCTTGCCTACATTGGGGAGGTGGGGTGGAGGATTTATATGAGAAAGTGGAAGAAGTGTGCCTCTTCCTATAACTTAATTGTCCACTTCATAAGGCACTTCCTGCAACCTCTGTAGCAATGTTTCAATCATACATTGATCTCATTACCCATGATCCATCATGCGTGACCCCAGGGTGGACAATAAGAACGTGGATATGAGGATTTCACACAAAGTCTCATAGGGTGCTCACCCAGTTTACCCACATAACACAGTCAGGTGAGGGTGTGAGTGGCTAATAGGCTATTAGCAGCAAGCAGGATTAAAAGTACTGTTTAAATTTTGTTTTTCCATCTTCTCTTTCAGACACAGCAAATAAGTTACTACTGTGGGTGAAATCAAACTAATCACACCAGTTCCATTCACAGTATCACTGAGTGGTTACAGTACAGACAGCCATTCGACCTATCAAACCTTTGTCAGCTCAGAGTAAGAGTAAACAAGCTAGCCCTGCCATGTCTCCCTTGCCTCATTACTGTGAGTTTTTTTCCTCTCTTTCAGATACTGATGTAGTTACCTTTTGAAACCTAGAATTAAGTCTGCCTTATTACTATTGCTGGGAATAGATTCCAAATCCCAACCATTCGATGTTTTACAAAATCCTCCTGTTATCTTTTTGATCCCTTTTTGATTTCCAGTCTATGTGTTCTAATAGGAGCAGTTTCCCTCCCTGCAATTTGAATACTTCTCATGAGCAAGACTTCACAACGATCCCGGGCACAGAATTCCAAAGATTTATCTTCTTCTGCATTCCCTGGTTATAACTCTTCATTCTTATCCTGCTTGAGACTCTCCAACTAACAAAAGAATCCCAACATTGACTCTGTCATCCCCCTTAGGATCGCACATGACTCAATCCCTTCGTCCTTCTAAACTCTATAGAATAGAGACACAACCTGCTTAGCCTCCCTTGAAAGGATGACCCTCTAATCCCAGGGATTAGCCTGAGAATCATTTTTAGACTACCTCCAATACTGCTATGTCCTTTCTTAGGTAAGGAGACCAAAACTGTGTCCAGCACCCCAAATGTAACCTCACTAACTCTCTGTACAACTGGAACAACATTTTGAGACGGTATCAAAGAAATATCATCAGGAACTTTAATGATGTGCAAAAACTGGAGAAATTAGGGTTATTCTTCTTGGAACAGAGGTGGTTGTAGAACATATGATGAAGGTTTTAGAAAGAGTAGTTGGAGAGAAACTGGGAATATAGCATTATAATGTATATATACATATAAATGTACTGTTACCTGCTATGTGTATGTGCACATGGAGTATTTTGTTGGACAAAAGAGTTATGTGGTGCATCTACTGTCTGGAACACACAGTTTATAATAAGAGTTTAACAACCTATCATTTACAGTATATTTTTCATAATCCAGTGCCCTTAGGATTTTGGAGATGCTGACTTTCCAGATATTTCTCCTATCAATAACACAAATAATTTTAATCTATAATTAGATGTTACATAGTTGTTCAATAAATTATCCCACAATCCAGGTGTTTAAACAGTCTGTGGGAACAGAGCCCCAATGAGTTTTAAAGAGTGTTGGACAGAGGTCCCCATTGTGTTTAAAATAACTGTGAGGACAGGGCCCAGGTATGTTTATGTGAGTGTAGGAAAGGGCCTACTATGTTTGGTAACTCCAAAACATGAAACTAATTGGAAGAAAAACAAGGCAGTCCAGAATGCGAGTCTAACTTTGTGTTTTCACTTTAAGCAAGGTGCACACATATCACATGGTGGCATGTTGACGTATGCTATTCACATACTTTTACATATAACCCATGATGAGTTATTTAAATGAACAAGAATGCTTAATCAAACGATACAGAATCCTAAGGGAGTAAAAAGAATGCAGTCCTAACCAATTCAATCTTTCCTTATAACTCAGATCCTCCAGACCCGGCAACATCCTTGTAAATTTTTATCTGCACTCTTTCAACTTTGCTTACATCTGTCTTGTAGATAGGTGACCAAAACTGCATGTAATACTCCAAATTAGCCTCCAATGTCTTATACAACTTCAACATTACATCCCACCTCCTGTACATTGATTTATGAAAGCCAATGTGCCAAAAGCTTTCTGTACGACCCTATCTACCTGCAAAATTGCTTTCAATGAATTATAGACCTGTATTCCCAGATTCCATTCATTCTACCACACTCCACCGTTCACTGTGTAAAATCTACCCAGGCAGGTCCTATCAAAGTGCAAAACCTCGCACTTGTCTGCATTAAATTCCATTTGCCATTTATTAGCCCATTTTTCCAGCTGATACAGATCCCTCTGCAAGCCATGATAGCCTTCCTCACTATGCACTACACCTCAATCTTGGTGTCATCCGCAAATTTGCTGATCCAGTTTACCACATTGTCATCCAGATCATTGATATAGATGATAAACAGCAATAGTCCCAGCACAGATTCCTGCGGCACATCACTAGTCACAGGCCTCCAGTTAGAGAGGCAACCATCTACTACCTTTCTCTGGCTTCTCCCACAAAGACAAATTTGAATTCAATTTACTACCTTATCCTGAATGCCGAGCAATTGAACCTTCTTGGCCAGCCTCCCATGTGGGACCTTGTCAAATGCCTTACTAAAGTCTATGTAGACCACATCCACTGCCTTGCCTTCATCCACTTTCCTGGTAACTTCCTTGAAAAACTATATAAGTTTGGTTAGACATGACCTACTACGCATAAAGTCATATTGAATATCCTTGATCAGTTCATATCTATCCAAATACTTATGTATCCAATCCCTTAGAATATCTTCCAATAACTTTCTCACAAATGATGTCAGACTCACTGGCTTTTAATTTCCTGGTTAATGTTTAGAACCTTTTTAAAGCAGCGGAACAATATTGGCTCTCCTCCAATCCTCTGGTACCTCACCTGTTGCTAAGGAAGACTTAAATATCTCTGCTCAGGCCCCGTCAGCTTCTGCACTTGCCTCCCATAGGGTCTGAGGAAAAACCTTTTCAAGGCCCTGGAGAAGACATCTCTTCCTCCATAATCTATACAAGGTCAATGAAGTCAATGCAACTTGGCCTCACTTCTATAGACTCCTGAGTTAATACAGATGCAAAGAATTCATTTAAAATCTCCACATCCACTTTGGCTCCATTACCATTGTATTCTTCCAGAGGACCAATTTTGTCCCTTGCAATCCTTTTGTCCTTAACACATCTGTAGAGTCCCTGGGGATTCTCCTTCGCCTTGTCTGCTAGAACAAGTTCATGCCTTCTTGTAGCCTTCATGATTTCTTTCGTGTTCTCTTGTATTTCCTATACTCTATAAACACCTCATTTGTTCCTGCTTGCTAATACCTCTTAAGCGCCTCCTTTTTTCTCTTTACCAGGCCTCAATATCGCTTGAAAACCAAGGACCCTTACACTCGTTGTCTTTACCTTTTATTCTGACAGGCACATACAAGGTTTGTACTCACAAAATTTCACTTTTGAAAGCCTCTAACTTACTAAGTACACTTTTGCCAGAGAACAGCCTGTCCCAGTCCACACTTGCCAGATCATTTCTGATACCATCAGAATTGGCCTTTCTCCAATTTAGAATCTCAACTCACAGATCAGCCTTATCTCTTTGCAATGTACTTTGAAACTAATGGCACTGTGGTCACTGGATGCAAAGTGTTCTCCTACACAAACTTCTGTCACCTGGTCTGCATCATTCCCTAATAGCAGATTCAGTATTGCACGCTCTCTCATTTAGACTGCTACAGACTGATGAAGGAAGCTCTATCCCATCTAGTCCTTTTATAGAATGGGATCCCCAGTCAATATGCCGAAAATTAAAAACACCTTCTATAACAACCTTATGTTTATTGCAACACTCTGTGATCTCTTCACAAATTTGTTCCTATTAATCTCTGGGACTGCTGGGTGGTGTGCAATATAGCCCATTAATGTGGTCATCCCTTTCTTACTTCTCAGCTCCACCCATAATGCCTCACTAGTAGAGTTCTCCAGTCAGCCCTGACTGAGCACTGCCGTGACATTTTCCCTGACTAGTAACGTCACCCCTCCTCCTTTAACCCCTCCCACTCTGTCACATCTAAAACAATGGAGCCCCACAATATAGAGCTGACAGTCCTGCCCCTCCTGCAACCAAGTCTCGCTAATGGCGGCAACATCATCATAATTCCAGGTGTTGATCCATGCCCTGAGCTCACCTACCCAGGTGAGTCAGATGCCAAACCATTGCTATGTCCAGACAGAGAGAACTGTGATAATTTTACTGTGCAAAGTTTTTCCAATTTTACACTAATTTTCTGCAATGATGGGGGTGAGGGGAATGTGTCATATAACTTATTTTTATAATAATTAAAGTGATTATCTACAATAAAATTTTAACTAATTGGTAAAGTACTGTAATAAGTTAGCTTTCAGACAACTGGAAAGGGAGATAGCACATAAAAACAAACACAGAGCGAAGAACAGTACCCGACACAATGTTGTGTCAAGCTAATTAAACTAGTAATTAAATTTCTAACTAAAGTATAGCTTACTGCTTACACACAATGTCCATACCCCTCTATTCTCCACACATTTATATACCTATCTAGGAGCCTCTTACCTACATCTATCGTATTTGCCTCCTCCACCACCTCTTGCCAATGGATTCCAGACAGCCACCAGTCTCTGTGTAAAAACCTGTTTTATATATCTCCTTTACACCTACCCCTTCTTGCCTTAAATACATGTACTCTAGTATTACATAATTCATCTCTGAGATATAGATACCAGCTGTCTGCCCTAACTATCCACTTCTAGAGGAGAAAGAGGCAATTTATGCACTCTCCTTTAGCAGAGTGCCCTGACTAGATGAATCACGGTCTAGTACGGGAATTGCAAGGCCGCTATCTGCAAGTCCCTGCAAAAGATTGTGAGTATTGCTGAGAGGATCATCAGAGTCTCTCTTTCATTCATCAAAAATATTTATCAGGAGCACGGCGTACTCTCCCATCCATCCAACAAACTCTTTGACCCTCGATCTTCAGGCAGTAGGACTGTAGCATTAGGACAAGAACTATTAGAATGGGCAACAGCTTCTTCCACCAGGTTGTCAGACTACTAAACTCCCTACCACCACCTAGGTCTCACCATGTATGAAGTGCCAGCAGCATTACACTGTTTACTTTTTAACTTGCATCATAAATATACCTTATTATTTGTTAAGTTATAATATTACTTGATGTGTTATGTGCGTGAGTTTTGCACTCTGTACTGTACACCTTGGACTGGAGGACTGTTGTTTCAGTTGGTGGTATACATGTGTACAGCTGAATGACAATGAATTGAACTTGAATGTGAATTTGATAAGCTTATAAATCTCTACCAGATCTCCTCTCAGCCTCTGCCACTTCAGCGAAAATAACCAAAGTTCATCCAAACTTTCCTTATGGTACATGCCCTCTGATCCAGGCAGCATTCTGGAAATCTCCTTGGCGCCTTCGCCAAAGCCTCTACATCTTTCCTACAAAGGGATGTCCAGAACTGAATGCAATACTCTAGATAATTCGTAACAAAATCCTGATGCAATTTTACAGTTTTTTATCATAAACATTTAAATGGTTTCCGGTTTCATCAGAAGGAGATGTAACAGTTTATCTAAATTGTGAATTCCACTTTTTTCAGTCTAACAACAATTTATTCCGTATTGGGATCCAGGTTCAGAACTGGTGCATACCATAGTGTCGAAGACCCCAGAAGAGGCCCAAATTAAAGCTACAAAGAAACTTCAAAATCACAGATCCAGAATTCCATTAGTTTGCAAATACCCAAGTCATTTTACAGATTATGCATTCTCTTTAATACAAGTATTTATTTTAATAAGTAATAAATAATTGCAAAGAAAGGGCTGCCAAACACAAAAATAATGTAGCAGTTTTATTATTTAAATAAATTGAGTTGAACCACAATATGGAACTCAAAAAATTGAGTTCCACATAAATAGATTTCTTAACAGAGACTACCCAGTGGATTTTTTAAAAAAGCATCTGTCCCTTCAGTAGACAGGTAGATAGATAAATAGATAGATGAACAAATGTATAATTAATTAACTAACTAACTAACTAACTAACTAACAAGCAATAAATATCAAGAATGTGAAATGAAGAGCCCTTGAAAGTGAGTCCATAAGTTGTGGGAATAGTTCAGTGACCGGGCAAGTGAAGTTGAGTGAAATTATCTCCAGTGGTTGAGGGGTATTAACTGTTCCTGAACCTGGTGGAGGGAGTCCTGAGGCTCCTGTACCTTCTTTCTCTTGGCAGCAGCGAGAAGAGAGCATGATCTAGGAGGTGGGGGTCCTTATTGATGCTGCTTTCCTGCTACAGCGCTCCATGTAAACAGCTCTTCCGTGGTGGGGAGGATTTTACCCTCTACATTTCTACAGGAAAGGAATGTCAAGGCATCCATTGTAGTTCTTGCATGCTCCACCCACTGAATTTTACTTCTTAATTGGTAAAACTTTGATTCTGTTTGGCATAAGAAATTAATGTCATTTCCTCCTTTGAGTTTCTGAGCAGTTTTCTTTAAATGTTACTTCTGACAATTCCCTTATTTGAGATATATTTCAGAATTAACCAGTGGGACTAAGGGTTTAATGCTGGTGTTTACAAAAATGATCAGACAGCTTCAAACATGATTCACAGATTGCAAAACCTTTTAGTTCCAAATGTCCAGATAGCGTGAGATGCCTGCAGTTTTTGTTATTGTTTGTGCAAGTAATGTAATTATGATTTAGAAGTCCCATTGCTGAGGCTGCTCCCAAACCAAACCGTCTAAGGCTAACTCTATCAGGCTGATAATGTGCCTTGCTGGATTACACATGTGCAATGCATCTACAAGCAGGAAATAATTAAACTCCTTTCATCTTTGTACAAACAACATCTACTTGATTTACCAATCCACTTCCACTTTGGAGAGAGGATAATTTCTACTACTGAGTGACTGCAAATTAAATGGGGACATCTTCTAATTTGAGATTTATAAACTGCCTTAATAAAAAGGCACATTAAGATCTTCATTCACTTCTTAATCTTAATATAGCACAGTAATTTCATTACCTGCTATTTATATTAAAGCTGTCTTTTTTTTCATTATCGGGCTAACTTTTTAACCAATGTAAACCATTTAAATTATACAAAAATGAAACAAGTTTGAAGCACTCAGCAGGCCAGGCAGCATCTGTGGAATGAGAGACAGAGTCCAAGGCCCTTCATCAGAATTGAGGAACGGAGAAAACAAGTAGGTTTCAGTAGTAGAGAAGGTGGGGAAGGGATGGAGAGAATCTCTGATAGAGTGAGACCAAATGAGTTAATATGGCAGTTAGAATAAGATTATACTGTATTTCTTTGACCATGTAATTTATTGACTGTGAGAGATGCCCAGCAGACCAGGTTACCTTAAGGGAAGAGAGTGACGCAGCCAGAACCACAGATGGATTCTGCTAGAACTGGCCAGTTCGAACGAAGACAGGCAGAACAAAAGCTGAAGCTGGATAATTTGATATTAAATATAGAAGGCTATAACATGCCCAGAAAGAAAGTGAATTGTCACTTCACAAGTCTGCATTGGGTGTCATTGCCACAGTGAATGAGGAATTACTCTGGCAGGGAACCGAAAGCTTGAGGTCACTCCTGCAGAATAAACACTGGATCGCTGCAAAGAACTCACACAATTTGCATTTGGTTTCTCCCGGACTGAGGAGACCACTTATGAACAGCAGATATAATATATTGGGCTGGAAGACATTTAAGTGGATCTATGCTTCAGCTGCAGAGACTGTTTGGGTCCAAGGGTGGCTGGAAGAGAGGAGGTGAAAGGAGTTGCTTTGCACATCCTGCTGTTGCAAGGGGAAGTATTATATTCGAGTTATTGTCAGGACTGCACAGGCAGGCACCTCCCAGTCTCCACCCAGCTGGAGTCACCTGCCACTCGTTTCCAACTCACCACCTGCAGCCTACTTAAACCCATCTCTCAGCCACAATCCTTGTTCACTCACCAAACCAGTCAGCCTCAAACAGTTGTCTGCAGTGTTTAGTATCTGTTCTCTCTTGTTTTGTGGCCCCTCATGGTTGTTGTTTTCACAGTCTACTATTAATTGCTCATTGCTGAATTGCATCTGCTGCTCTGCTTCTGGGTGGAGGTCCATCAGCCAGGACCTTGGTTCGCCACTGCTGGAAAGCTTGGAAGAGGTTTAAAGAGCCATCCTGGTTCCCAACCATGCCTACTGCCACCAGGCCAAGAACCCGACTACTCCAGCCTGGGGACCATGTCTGGCTGACAAGCTCTCACCCCAGTTCATTGGTCCCTTCAAGATTACCCATCACATCAACCCAGTCACTTACCGTCTCCAGTTGGGAAAGTGTTGATTCTTTCTGAGATATTCTATATCAGTACTGCAAATCTCCAGCGGGATTCTTGGTAATGATTATTGACAAACCATGTTTTCACTGATGGTATCGAACACAAGCACATTGACAGTTGAATTTATTGGATAACAGTCGTGTGATATTTTCCCAGTTTGTCCCTCTGCTATCTGAATTCAACATATCTTTATTTTTGTGCCTTAATCCATATCTGGTTTGTAGATTTTGATTGTTTTTTTCTGGCGTGTAATGATTATTAATACCTGTAAATAATCCCTTGAAGCTACAATGTTAATAAATCTGTTTTAATTTTATTATGTATGAATAAATTATGAAATAGTGTACAAATGATATGTATTTAATACCCATATATAATATTTCCTCTTTAGAACCCACCTAGCAGGACTCAATCCAATTTCCAGAATTTAAATGTCTGAGATTTCCTTGTCTCTCTCCATCTTCAAAAAACCTTTCAAAATTCAGCCTTTATGTCAATGGTTAACCTTATCTCCTTGCTCATTTTTTGTCTTATACTGCCTAATATTTTTAGTTTTACTAAAAAAACCTCATCATGCCCTAGCTCTTCACATATACTGTATTTTAAAAATAATATATTATTAGCTTAAATGCTAATGCAAAATTTTAATATGCCAGTATTAAATTATTTTATTAGATTAAAGGGAATATTAGGAGGTAGTTATTTCTTCTTTTCATAATGTGTGCATTAAGATACAACAGTCATTTCTAAAGTCTGCTTAACCATATCAAATTGTCATCATATGAAATATCATCTCATATTGGACTCAGGCCATATAAACATGATCTAGGACTTCAAACTATGCATTATTTAATAACAATGGCTTAATTCAAACTGAAGAATGGTTGCAATAAGTCATTTCCTAGAAACCAACCATTTGTAATGCACTTGTTTATAGCCAAACAAATTGAACTCAGATTGATAAACTTATTACTTCCACAGAGCATTTAATAAAATAATTAATTTTTGCAATTATTACATTCCACAAGATCAGTGTAGAACTGTATAGTTTATTTTTAATACCACAATTTTTCAATCCCCATGTTTATCACTAGTGAAACTTTAATAAAATAATTCAAATCAGATATGTTATATTAATTTAATTTAATATTTGATGTTCCCCTAATGTAGACCAGACCCCTTGCTGAAAAACTTACCTAATTTATAGTTTGGTCAATTAGACAATAGTGAATTAACTGTGCCTTGGTCACATCTATACATGCCAAAATAAAACACAACAGATGCTGGAAATCCGAAATAAAAATCAAAACATGATCCAAGGCTACCAACCTGAAACATTATGCAGTTTCTCTCTTCACAGATGCTGCTGAGTTTGCAGCTTATTTCCATCAATTTTCCTTTTTTTGCATATATAAACTTTATCTTAATGGAAATTAAAATAAAGAGTGAATATCCATAATGGGAAATCAATAAAGTTCAAAGTAAATTTATTATCAAAGTACTCATATGTCACCATATACAACCCTGAGATTCATGTTGTTGCATGCAATTGCAATAACTCCATAGAATAATAACCAAAATAGAACCAATGAAAGACTGCACCTACTTGGGTTTTCCACCAGTGTGCAGAATACAACACACAGAAAAAATACAAAAAGAAAGTACAATAATAAACAAAAAAGTAATAAATATGGAGAACGTGACATGAAGAGCCCTTGAAAGTGAGTCTACAGGTTATGGGAACATTTCAATGATGGATCAAGTGAAGTTAAATGAAGCTATCCCTCTGTTTCAAGAGACCAGGCTGAAGGGTAATAACTGTTCCTGAACCTGGTGGTGTGAGTCTTGAGGCTCCTATACCTTCTGCCTGATGGCAGCAGTGAGAAGAGAAGATATCCTGGGTGGTGGAGGGAGGGTGTCCCTGATCATGGATGCTGCTCTTCAGTGACAATGTTTCGTGTATATGAGCTCAGAGGCTAGAGGGCTTTACCCGTGAAACAATGGGCCATATACACTATTTTTATAGGAGTTTGTAAGTTGTGAAGATGTGGTAAATTGGAATCTAATTTTTGCTATTAAAAGATGGAGAAGGAATGACAGAAAAAGTACTTTAGTCAGAGGATGGTAAATCTGTGGAACTTGTTGCCACGAGCGGCTGTAGAGGCCAAGTCATTGGGTGTATTTAAGGCAGAGATAGATAAGTTCTTGATTAGCCAGGGCATCAGAGGGTATGCGGTGAAAGCAGGGGAGTGGGGATGACTGGATGAAGTGGATCAGCCTATGATTGAACGGCGGAGAAGACTCGATAGGGCGAATGGCCTACTTCTGTTCCTATATCTTATGGTCTTATGGTCTAAAAATAAATGGCTTCAAGGTCTGGTGGAGGGAAAGAGTGAAGATCAGATATCAAAGCTGGGATTTCACATCTACATGATTCACACTACACTGAACAATCTCCTTTTCACAATGGAAACTCTTCCAAGTATCACTGGCAAAATCAAACTTCAAAGTTCCAAATAAATTTTATTGTCAAAGTATCACCACATACAACCCTGAGGTTAAATTTTCTGCTGGCATAGTCATCAAATCTATGGAATAGTAACTTTAACAGGATCAGTGAAAGATCAGCTAAAGTGCAAAAGACAACAAACTGTGCAAATGCAAAAATACTCAGTTTCTCTCTTCACAGATAAATAGCAATAAATAACGAGAACATGAAATAACAAGAGAAAGAGTCTTTAAAGTGAGATCATTGGTTGTGGGTACATCTCAATGGATAGGCAAGTGAGTGTCGTTACCCCTTTTCTTCAAGAGCCTGATGGTTGTGGAGCAGAAACTGTTCTTGAACGTGGTAGTGCAAATCCTAAAGTTTTGGTAACTTCTACTTGATGGCAGCAGTGAGAAAACTGCATGCCCTGGATGGTGAGGACCTTTGAAGATGGATGCTACTTTCCTAAGTTGGTGTTTCATGTAGATGTGCTCAATGGTTGGGAGGGTTTTACTCATGATGGACTGGACCAAATCCACTACCTTTTGTAGAAATTTGCATGACAAAATCATCTTCTGATAAAAATAGCCTTACAGTGCTCATCAAAACATATATTTTGAGCATAAGGATCATTACAATACATGTATAGGTGATATTCGCTTAAAGATGATTCACTGTTCGTGATGAAATCTTTATTCTGAGGCACTGCTGGTCCCAATTCATTCAGAACACACTGAAAAATGTGGTCAGTTTTCTGGTTTTGTAAGAATGATACTGTCTTAGGTATGCATTTTTTTTTGTAGTTCACTTTGCGTGCCAGTCTCAGAAGCAGAAATCTTATCTCATCAGCAAATGTCGATAAAATCAACAGATCTCATAAACAGTCGGCTGGAACAAAAGCTTTTTACTCTTGCTACAGTGTAGGGCTCAAAGACCTGGATAACAATTATTGTTTTTTAAATGACAACGAGCAGTCCATTACCAAAGGCTTGGCTATCTTGTCTGCTTGTCAAATCAAAAGCGCTGGTGAAGTTAAGTAAAGTTACAGAAAAACAAGATGAAAATACTTCCCTTCACACTCATTTCCTTTTCCAAACTTCCTCCAGGCATGCTGCATTTTAAAATCTCGTCTACTGTAAATCTATAGTTGCCAGAATGTTTAACCCTGATATCTACGGTACTCAAGAATTACCATCCAAACAACTGAGCAGAAATTGTTGGCTGGTGAAGGCACAGACTAGGGAATAAGTTAGCAGCTCATTTGCTGAGTTCCTTTTCCATTAAGACCTTAAAACTAACGAGCAGCTCAATGTGAATGTCAAGTACTGTACTCATGATTCAAACATGGGGAAATGTACTCCTGCACCTGTCATGTCAAATTCAATTGAGAACAAAACTATGCTAAACAGGTTTCTGGAAGGAATTCCTTCTGCTTTTCTAGGTGCGGGTGTGAGCTAACATCACAGCTATCAGATCAGCAACGGCCTTTGAAATACGGCATATGAAGTCATGGGTCCTTTATAGGGCAAAAGATATTTGACTTTGTTGATTCCTGGCAGATGAACGGCAAAGTACGCAAGCTTTTGAAAGCTAGCGCAAATCCTAAGGGATGAAAAAGTAAACATTAACAAATAACAGCAGAAAAATGTTCTGGTAATCAAGCAGATGAGAGGAAAGGGTATGGCAGCTAAACATTCATTTACATTGGACATTGCCTGTTGAGAAAGGATAAGGGCATCTTCAAAGAGACTTGCTGACGATCTTTTCTTTAGAGCAACGAGGAGCTAAATGATCAGTAGCCTTAGTTTTCCAGCCCAGTCATTCACATATTTTATTGAAGGGGAATGGCATGGACTTATATAAAAGAACAAGGTTGAAAGAAAGCTAACTGGTTTGATTGAACCTCAAAAATTGAGCTAAGCAGTGTATTGTTACTGTCTCCCACAAATGCATATTTTTCGTTCTCATAATGCAGCTTCACCTGAAACCATAATGACCATATGTCATAGGAGAAGAATTAGGCCATTTGGCCCATTGAGTCTGCTCCGCCACTTCTTCATGGCTGATCTATTTCCCCCTCAGCCCCATTCTCCTGCCTTCTCTCCATAACCTTTCATGCCCTGATTAGTCAAGAACCTATCAAACTCCACCTTAAATACACCCGGTGACCTGGCCTCTACAGCCACCTGAGGCAACAAATCCCAAAGATTTACAACTCTTAGATGAAGGAAATTCCTCCTCATCTCCATTCTAAATGGACGTGCCTCTATTCTGAGACCATGCCCTCTGGTCCTAGATTCCCCCACTATAGGAAACGTCCTCTCTACATCCACTCTGTTTAAGGCTTTCAACATTCAATAGTCTTCAATGAGATCCTCCCCCCCCCCCCAACATTCTCATAAGTTCCAGCAAATACAGGCCCAGAACCATCAAAATCTCCTCAAACAATAACCCTTTCATCCCCAGGGGCATTCTCGTGAACCTCCTCTGGACCCTCCCCAATATCAACACATCCTTTCTTAGATAAAAGGCCCAAAACTGCTCACAATACTCTGTGAGGCCTCGCCAATGCCTTATAAAGCCTCAGGAGTGGATCCAATCTAGAGAACTAATGAGAAACTGTTTAATACATTACAAACACGAGAAAATATGCAGATGCTGGAAATCCAAAGCAATGCACACAAAATGCTGGGGGATCTCAGCAGGCCAGGCAGCATCTATGGAAAAGAGTAAATGGTTAACATTTCGGGCTGAGGCCCTTCATCAGGTCTGTTTAATATATAGCAACTACAATACATTCCTGAAACTAACTATGCATTTGGCCAATACCTCCAACTGAATAGATAGATAGATAGATATTAATATGTCCGGAGGTTGAGCTCAAAGCTACTCTTGACTAATTCTTACACAGTCCTTACACATGGCATTCACTAAACAAAGTTCCTTTACCAACCTGCCACCACATTATCCTCCATGTGACAAGACACTGGAAAATTTGGACCACCTCCCGTATCAAAGGAGCCACCACTCGGCAAAGACAGACACAGTGCCACAGATTCATGCAACCATGAAATAGACCGTGGACCGTGGACCCATCCTGACCAGTTGGCACCTGTTTGTATTAATGCCACCTTTCAGCAATTGGTCTAAAACCATTTATACCTGAGCAATTCACGAGTTTATCTACATACCTAACGGCTGTAGGTGACCCTTCTTCCTCCACTCTCTCCACACCGGAAATTCCAGATAAATTCCACCTTCACTCAGTCTATTGTACTAAGGCAATCCCTGTTAATATCTGAGGAATTGAAATCCCCAAGTACTTTAACCTATTTTAACTCACATCTCTCTGCTAGATATATCTGCCTACGTACCTACTTCCGCCATCTCCTATTGGCTGTCAGATGGTCACCACACAAAGGGATAAATCCATTTTTGTCCCTTTCTTCCCTTTTTTATCCAAATGGCCTCACTTGAGGAGCATTCCGGACATCTTCCTTCAGTACTGAAGTAATCTGTTCCTTGACTAACAGGGCAATGTCTCTCCTCTTTTACATCCCCTCTGTCTCACCCGAAAATTCTGTGCCTGAGGATATTAAATTGCCTCACAAACAAAGAGAAAATCCATAGATGCTGGAAATCCAAGCAACACACACAAAATGCTGGAGGAGCTCAGCAGGCCAGACAGCATCTATGGAAAAGAGTAGAGTCGACATTTCAGGCCTTCATCAGGACTGGAGAGAAAACGATGAGGAGTCAGAATTAGAAGACAGGCTTCATCTTCTGTATCCACCTTCTAACTCGGACTCCTCATCTTTTTTCTCCAGTCCTGATGAAGGGTCTCAGCCCGAAACATTGACTGCACTCTTTCCCATAGATGCTGCCTGGCATATTAAGTTGCCTGCCCTGTCTGTCTTTCAATCAAGTCTCAATGATGACAAAATTATTATAGTCCCGCATGTTAATTAAAGCT
Organism: Hemitrygon akajei; assembly: GCF_048418815.1. NCBI lineage: Eukaryota > Metazoa > Chordata > Chondrichthyes > Myliobatiformes > Dasyatidae > Hemitrygon > Hemitrygon akajei. The sequence goes on from NC_133133.1 coordinate 39,425,208, forward strand.
TTGAGTTCATCCGCCTTTCTAGTTAAGACTCCTTGCATTTTAGGCACAATTTTGCTTTTCATTTCCTTCATGTGCCTTTATTCTCTTCCTCTGCCTGCAGGATTCATGAACAACTTCTCAATGTGATTCTACCTCCCCTTCTGAACAACTCTGGGTCTCATTTCCCTGTGAACTCGAGCCACATCTTTTTTTGTGTTCACATCAGTTTTGTGAACTCGAGGAACAACTCGAGGCAAAGCTGCTCAAGATTCATGCCATCTCACAGTTTACATGCATTGGGAATTACTGAGTGATAGCGGTCACCTCACCCAAGAACATTAAACTCACTCCCTGATACACTAAGATGATAAGGCAGTGCATAATCCCTGTAGAGCCCTGACCGCTTTTGGAACAGTTTCAGGGACCACAGCCAATGAGGCAAAAGCATTAAAAAAGACGGTGATATGCTCATATCTAATCCTCTTTCTCATACATTAAGTGCAGAATTCACATCCGGTGAAAGATTGCTAAATTCATGGTGGAACTAATTTTCATGCCAATTTGCCATCGGCTTTGCTGTGTTCACATTGTTTTTTCAGAGATTTGAGCACATAAGCTAGACTGATAGTAAAGTGCACAATGAATGAATTACAGATAAACAGAAGTGTTAACTGAGGACCTAACCTCTCTTTACGGAAGAAGCCATTGTGTTATTTAAAGACGACAAGGAGTGGCACAATGGGGCAACTAGCAGAGCCGCTACATTTCAATGCCAGAAATCCAGGTTCAATCCTGACCTCGGGTGCTGTCTATGTGGAGCTGCACCTTCTTTGAGTGACTGTGTGGGTCTCTGTATGCTGGTCTATCTGTTAATTGGCCTCTATAGATTGTCCTTAGTGTGTGAGTGTACAGTAGAATCTAAGGGGAAATTGTTAAGAATGTGGGGAACAGCAATAATGAATGATTCGTTTAAAAGTTTGGCTAATGGCTGGTGTGGACCCAATGTCTGAAAGGCCTATTTCTGTGCTAAATGCCTCTGACTCTATGGCTTTGTCATGGCCAACACTTATCACTCAAACAAACTAAGCGGTCACTATTTGATCGCTGATTTTCAAACATTTGTATAAGTCAGCCGATAAGTTATTTGCATTGCATTAGTGACTGCACTTCAAAAGTACTTCAGCTTCTAAGCACTTCAGAAAATCCCAAGATTGTCAAAGACTCGATAAAAATGGAAATCCTCCCTTTCTTTCATTGGGAAATTGTAAGCACTAGATTTAGTAATCTCAGTATTTCATTTTTAATGAAAATGTTGGCATAACCAAAGGTTATTCCACACTAACATTCAACAATATCCTGTCTAGAGCGGTCCTGTTTATCAGTGTTCCAGATGCGTCCAGCTGAATGCTGCTTCACAGATTCAGAAATGTTCATCATTAAGACCGCGCTGATGTTTTCTTTCATGTGAGCCACATCAACGATGTTCAAAGTGCTTTTACTTCCTGCTCATGTCACTGAAAACCTTCAAGCAATTATTGAATTCCCTTTCTTAAAATCTGGGCCTTCTTCTCTGACAATGCATTTGGCTATTAATGTAACATACATGAAGTTGTATTTAAAAATTTTACCACTTGACTTCCATTGCTTTTCCTTACTCCTACTTTTAAAAATGCCTTAATTCACATTTCCTGTCCCGTACACCAGAACCTATCCTTTTGAGCCCCACCACATTAAACACATTCAGGACTAATTACTGCCTTAAAAGCAAGTGCTGAGTAATTTAATTTCTTATCTGACTTTTACAAGTTGAAGCAACAACAGGCAAGCTGACAACTATGCTCCCAACCCATCCCTTACTATGTGTAAGTATCAGTAATGCATTGCCAATTCTGTTACATGAAGCCTTTATGAATATGTGTCAAAGAATTCAATTTGAGCAGCAGTCTTCCAGTGTTTTGTAGGTGCACAAAAGCTGTAAAAGATGAGAATTAACATGGAGTTCAGTTTAGCTAACATATGCATGATGGGCTGAATGGCCTCCTTCCAAGCCATAAACTGCTATGCCACAATGATTTCTATGATCTGAAGACTCTACAAAGGTTTAGCAGCCTTTGCAATAAAGGAGCAACACTTTCTCAAGAACATTATTGGGCTTTATACATAAAATTTATATTTTTGTTGATATTGACTACTTTCTTATGTCATATTCTCACATACCCATTCCCAGGTCCTGTGACTATGTTACACAATGACCCACACTGTCAAGTCCTGAATCTTCCTCTAAGTACCAAGCATATAAACTCAATGACCTGCATCATTGGTACTTGATGTCGTTCAACAAAAGGTTCAAATGAATCTGTTTCTCACTTCAAAAATCAAACTGCATGAGGAACTGGTTGAACAGGATCTGCAGAGGCAAAGGGATAGTCCACAATTCGGGTCATGATTGCATTAGGACTACTGCAAGGCCTTCATCCAAAAAGGTGACTGTCCATATTCCTCCACAATTGCTGCTTGACCTGTTAAGGTCCTCCAGCTGTTTAATTTTGCTCTACATTCCAGCAATCTTTGCATCTCCTAACTTTTACTTGCCCACATGTCTATTTCCTGTTCAAAGTAACTTTATTATCAATGTACATATACGTCACCAAACAAACATTCATTTTTTGTGGGCATTTACAGTCGATGCAAAGAGATAAAATGGAATCAATGAAAAACTATACACAAAGATGGACAGTCAACCGATGTGCAAAAGAAGACAAACTGTGCAATTACAAAAAACCCTAATAATAATAATAAACAAACAAATAGATAGATAGATAGATAGATAATGTTGAGAACATGAGTTGTAGAGTCCTTGAAAGTGAGTTGATAGGTTGAGGAATGAGTTCAGGGTCAAGGTGAGTGAAGTTATATATGAAGGCTCCAAGGTATTGTTAAGGATCCCTTTCATCCATTACAATCATGAAAGAGGTACAGGAGCATCGGGACTACGTCTGCCAGACTGGGTAACAGCTTCTTCCCCCAGGCTGTGAGACTAATGAATGCCCTGCCACCACCGAGGTCTCGTCAGTAGGACAGTGAGCTGCTTACTGTTAACCTGTGCTGCACCTTTCACATACATTTTGAATTATATTTTATCACCATTTGTGGCAATATTTTGTTTAATTGTGCTGTGTGTGACGTATGTATTGTGGGTGCACCATCGTCCAGAGGAATGTTGTTTCGTATATATGCACTGTACAGTCAGATGATAAGAAAACTGAACTTGAACTTACCTGAATCTGGTTTAGGAGCCTGATGGCTGAAGGGTAATGACTGTTCCTGAACCTAGTGGTGTGTAGCTCTTTCCTGATGAGTGGCCTGGATAGCGGGAGTCCTTGCTGACAGATGCTTCTTTCTTGTGACAGCGCTCCTTGTAAATGTGCTCAATAATGGAGAGGGCTTTTCCTCTGATGAACTGGGCTGCATCCATTACTTTCTGTTACCTTTTCTGCCCATGTTCATTAGGTTTTACAAATACCTAATTCTGTATTTGATTCACCTTGAATACTAACAAGAAGTTAATTCTGAAAGTTCTGATCATATTTGCCATTCCTGTTAGAAACATAGAAAGCCTACAGCACAATACAGGCCCTTCGGCCCACAAAGCTGTGCCGAACGTGTCCTTAGCTTAGAAATTACCTAGGGTTACCCATAACTCTCTATTTTTCTGAGCTCTATGTACCCGTTCAGGAGTCTCTTAAAAGACCCTATCGTATCTGTTTCCACCACCGTCACCAGCAGCTCATTCCACGCACTCACCACTCTCTGCGTAAAAAACTTACCCCTGACATCTCCTCTGTACTTACTTCCAAGCACCTTATTTATAGGAACAAATTAATCCAGTTGCAACACACCAATACCATGATGGAAACGTATATCCAATGGTGTCAGCATAAAATGATTTGTTTTATGATATGTTATACCTATGAAACAGAGCCCTGCTTCACAATGATATACAGAAATATTATTCTAGGCCTCAACAGTTCTACATTTTCATGTTGGGTTTTTGCAGCTGTGTTATGTTTGTGACACTGAATGTATGAAATATTTTGGGTAACTGCAGTGTCTATAAGCCTTGGCCAAATATTTTATAACCCTTCTGCAAAGGTTAACGTAATTAAAGTTAAAAAAAGATACTGGTTACAATCTGCAGTGAATTAACATGTTATTTCTTATCCCAGAGATCTCCGCTAATCCATCAAACGCATTCTTGTTGAAGATAATCAAAATAAATGTCTCCCCTCCGTTACTATGATTGCAACAAAACAAATTACTAGTGGAAAAATTCTTCAGCATTGGCTTTGTTGAGGTACCTTGCAATTTAAATATATTTTCCTTTATGATTTTTTTGTTCTCTAAAGTGAGAAATGTTAATGTAGTTAAGTTGATCTGTTTCGAGTTACTGCATTAGTTGTTAGTATAAAGGGCTCCTCAGTCATAATTGAATTTCAAATAAAACTGCCTTTACTCTGCACCAGACTCCGATCAACCCTTTCTAACTCAGTTTAGCATTTTTGATTCCAATGCTTGCTACTCTGTGTCCTTCCGGCACAAGAGTGATGATATTATGTCAATTTGTGGACAGTTTTGTGCATAGTAGGTCACCAGGTTGCTGTGTCGGTCAGCGGTCGGGAAGGAGACTGACAGAAATTGAAAGGAGACCCAAGAGACTGAACATGAGGAAATCTGTAGATGCTGGAAAAATAGATGCTGCCTGACCTGTTGCATTTTGCGTGTGTTACAAGAAACTGAAGGTGCTAGGATCTAGAACAACAAGCAAAATTCAGGAGGAATCCAGCAAGTCAGCAACATCTGTAGAAGGAAATAGTTGTCAACTGTCCATTTCCCTCGATAGATGCTGCCTGACATGTTGAGGCCCACCTGCATCTTGTTTGGTAACAGAAATAGGACAGTTCCCAATTAGCAATCCAATAATGCACTGAAATAACCAATGACAGAATCAGAATCAGGTTTAATATCACCGGCATATGTCATGACGTTTGTAGACTTTGCAACAGCAGTACATTCCAATACATAATAATAGAGAAAAAACTGTGAATTACAGTCAATAAATATGTGATAATTAAATTAAATAAGTAGTGCAAAAATAGAAATTTTAAAAAGTAGTGAGGTAGTGTTTATGGATTCAACGACAATTCAGAAATCAGATGGCAGAGGGGAAGAAGCTGTTCCTGGGTTGTCGAATGTATGACTTCAAGCTCCTGTACCTCCTCCTTGATGGTAGCAATGAGAAGGGGGCATGTCCTGGGTGATGGGTGTCCTTAGTGATGGGCACCGCCTTTTTGAGGCACTACTTCCTTGAAGATATCTTGGATACTATGGAGGTAAGTGTTCATGATGGAGCTGACTAAGTTTATACATCTCTCTGCGTCCTCCTTCAATCCTGTGCAGTAGCCCCCTCCCACTAGACAGCGATGCAGCCAGTCTATGCTCTCCACGGTACATCCATGGAAATTAGTGAGTGTTTTTGGAGACATACCAATCTTCTCAAACTCTTAATGAATATAGCCACCATCTTGCCTTCTTTATAACTGCATTGATATGTTGTGTCCAGGTTAGATCCTCAGAGATATTGACACCCTGGAATTTGAAATTACTCACTGTCTCCACTTCTGATCCCCCTTTGAGGACTGGTTTATGTTCTCTTGTCTTACCCTTTCTGAAGCCCCCAATCTGCACTTTGGTCTTACTGACGTCAAGTACAAGGTTGTTGCTATGACACCACTCAACTCACTGATATATCTCACTCCTGTACGCCCTCTTGTCGCCATCTGAAATTCTGCCAACTAGGGTTGTGACATCAACAAATTTATAGACGGCATTTGAGCTGTGCCTAGCCACACAGTCATGTGTGTAGAGATAGAGAGCAGAGCAGTGGGCTAAGCACACATCCCTGAGGTGCACCAGTATTGATTATCAGTGAGATGGAGGTGTCATCTGCGATCTACACAGACTGTGGTCTACCGGTTAGCAAGTTGAGGATCCAGTTACAGGAGGTACAGAGACCCTGGTTCCGGAGCTTTTTGACAGGACTGCAAAAATGATGGTATTAAATGCTGAGCTGTAGTCAATAAACAACATCTTGACAGAGGTATTTGTATTGTCCAGGTGATCCAAGACTGCGTGAGGAGCCAATGAGATCACATCACTTTGTCACCATTTAGATCCATGTATACCAAAAGCTGACTTAGAACAAGGTATTTTTTCACGTCACTTCTGTCCTACCCCATCACCAAGCAGAGGCTGTTAAAGGTAAATTTGTAATTTTCTCTTCCTAAATGAGCAAGGATTAAGACTTCCCTAATCTAACGCTTTTGATTTTCACCAGTTACTTGCTCAGATGTGTGTCTCAGAGTGGAAGAGTCGAGCAGAGTGACAGGGCAGGAGATGAATGCACAGGTGGGTAATGGATAGACCTGGAGTTCCAAGTCCCGGCATCAGCCAGTCCAGGGCTCAATGCAGAACATCGGAGCCTGAAGTCTGGATGTTCCCGATGGCCGAAGCCTGGAGTCTGGACACTGGAGGCCCGAAGGCCTGCCCTGGGGTTGGTGGACTGTCCGTGTGTCAGTGTGTGGGGGCAGGAGTAAAGGGGCTTGTTCTGCTGTTCTTGTTATATTTACGCTTTGTTATGCTCTGCGTTGTCCTGCTGAGCATTGTGGGAATTCTACATTGGTGTCAGAATGTGTGCAACACTTGTGGGCTGTCCCCAACACCCTCAGGGTGAGCTGGCTGTTAGCGCAAATGAGACATTTCACTGTATGTTTCCATGTACGTGTGATAAATAAATGAATCTGAGTCGGATGGGATAGGAGCTGCGCAGAGCCAAGATAGGTGAGTGATAGGGAGTGGGAGTCACAGTCCTGAGAGGGATGGGTAAAGTGACAGGGGTAGAAAGTGTTCAGAGGGAGAGTGAGTGGTGACAGAGAGTCAGGGCAACGTGAGACAGGGTAGGTGAATGACATGTTGGATGGGGACAGGGTGCGAGAGAGGGACAGAGGGCATGAATGACACCATTGCTATCAAATAATGGGGCTGAATATTTTATCCTTGAGTAATCAACAACTGCTTAGGGATATTTAACATAATTGTGTTGTTGATCAGCATCAGTGGGTTCCTTAAGAGGAGATATTAACTGGTGAACTGTTGAAGAAAACATTAAGACATTGATATCTTTAACTGGGAATAAATGCCAAGACTTAAAGAGCCATGTACAGTACATGCCACCCATGAGAAGTCTTCTGGACTGTTGTCAGCTTTTCCCTTTCCTTCTGCAAATGTCTTCTCACTTAAATAATACTGTTGCCTCAGTGTTACATCTCATCCACTTCACAGGGGTCAGCCTAGTTCAGAATTAAGCACTTGCAGATGCAGTGAAGATGGCAAGCCAGCACCCTACAGCAAGCCAGCACTATTGGCCTCCATTACAGAATCGTTGAATCATAGGCATTGAGTAACCCATTCAGTCCACTGTGTTTGTATCAGGCGGAAAAGCTGCTTGACCTAATTCCACCTTCAGCATTAGGTTTGAGGCTGATAGGTCATGGATCCTCAAGTCACGTCTATTGCTTACATGCGACGTTCGCATCTTCCAATACAGACTTCAAACAATTCTGGACTCCCACCAGCCTCCAAGTGAAAAAATGTTTTCCTCATCTTCCCTATCCTCCTTTTACCAAGTGCTTCAAAGATTATGAGACCAAGATATTGACAATCTGCTAAGAGAAATACATCTTTCCCATTAACTCTACCAAGGCCAGTCAGAACATTATGCAACTTCAGCATCTTCTGTTTCAAAAGAAAAAGGGCTGGCCTGTCCAATGTCCCTTCACAACTGAAATTTCCCCACTCCTTGGAACATCCTTGTAAGTCTCCCCTGCAATTTTATCTTGTACTCCTGTTGTGTGGTGACTACAATACAATCACTTTAGCACCGCTGTATACAATTCCAGTAGAATCACCCAGCTCTTGTATTTAACACAGGAAGGAATCCAGGATGCCATTTTAATCATCCTTTTATACTGACCTGTTATCTTAAGGATTAGTAAAAGTAGAGACCTCAGGAGAGTTGATGTAAAGGGGGACCTTGGGGCACAAGTTCAAAGCTTCTTGGAAATGGCCGCACAGTTCAATGAGGTAGCGAGGAATGCGAGAAAACATTAAGTATAAGAGTTGGTATGTCAGATCTGTGACAAGAGTCCTTAGTGAGGATAGCTTGGACCCAAATACTAGAGTATCTGGGCAAGGATCGATTCATGGTATCAAACTGGATCGAGAAGTGAGCACCAAACAAACATTAGACAAGATCACTAGTAGGCTTATGATTAAGCACCGAACGTCAGTTCAGGTGCTCCTTAAATACTCAGTTCTTGACACCCAAAACACGATTGCCAATTAGCAGGATGGTCCTGAATCTTTAAAAGGGCCACTCCAGCTATCCATACTCCGGGGAGTTAGAGCGTCTAAACATCGGAAGCTGCCGCAGTCAGGTGCTTGAAGTAATAATATCGCATTTACACAGATCATTGGTAAGACCATACAAAGGAGTACTGCATATGGATCTGTATGCCACAGGACTTAGTGTGGTGGTCTAAACCTTCAGCTTAAGGTAAGAGGGGAGAAATTTAAAGACCATCCAATGGGAAAGTTTATCCACACAGATGGTGCTAGCTTTATGGAACAAGCTGGAGGGAGATTAGTGGCGAGGGATGAATGGACAAGGAAATTGTGGAGGGAGCGATCCCTGCAGAAAGCTGGGGGGACAGTGGGGGAGGTAAAGATGTGTTTAGTGGTAAGCTCCCTTCGGAGGTGGTGGAAGCTGGATTGTGGTGGATGAAGAGGCTGATAGGGTGGTAAGCAAGGACAAAAGGAACTTCATCACTATTATGGCAGCGGGACAATGGGGTCAGTGTGGATGTACGGGAAATGGAGGAGATGCAGACGAGGGCAACATCAATAGTAGAGGGAGGGAAACCCAGGGGCTTTAAAGAAAGAGGACAAAAGGAAAGCTGCATCCTGGGAACAGATATGGTGGAGGCGAAGAAACCGAGAAAAGGTGACAGGGTGGGAAGAGGTAACGGTGAGAATTGGTAGGTTTAAAAAAGGATGTCGGTTGACAGTTTGGCTCCAGAGATGGAGACAGAGAGATTGAGAAAGGGGGAAAGAGGTGTCAGAGATGGACCAAGTGAATTTAAGGGCCGGGAGGAAGTTAGAGGCAAAGTTGATGGGTGCATGAAACAGCTTGCAGGCATCACGGCTGGTGTGGACAAGTTGTACTGAAGAGCTCATTTCTGTGCTATATGACTACTTGTGACATGATATATTCCTCTACATTATATCTATGAGTGTTGCTGTGGTCTCCTTTGCATTAATACAACATATAAAATCATCTGTGTATACGATCACTGTTTATTGTAAGTATTCAGTTCTTGCCATTAACAAGACTCAGCTGTTTCCATTTAATTTAAAGAATGCTATTCATTGAGTAACATAGATTACATTTATTATCATTGGCTTACACTTGCGAGGTCTAAACATCAGGTGGAGGTCAGTTTTTTTTGCCGGGTCTGTTCTCTTTGGGTGGTTGGGCTGCTAACTGTCTACTCCAGTTCACCCAGTTCTGTATCAATGAACCCACAACCTTTCGGACAGCAAGTCTCACTTACTCTGCCCAGCCTTAGCCAACAAGGGCTTGTACTGCTTTGTTAATACCATTTTCAGCCAATTATTATCCATGAGCGAAGAAATCAATTAGCTCAGCAGATTTTGGATACAAAAGTAAGAGAGGTATGATGCTGTCAGAAGCAAGTTAGGAGTCAGGTGAGATATACAGGCTTTGAAAATGGTGCTTTGTTCCTTAGTCATTTCTATCCTGAAGACAGGTACAACTGCATGGTCACTGCTAGTAAGCTGTTCAGTCAAACAGAATATCACGGCAGATCCAGACCTCAGCTCAATGTGCACTCGCTCCATCAAGGGTCAGTTGGTGGTAATGAAGAACAGATGGTTCAGCCTAGTGGCATAAGAGCTAATTTTATCACCTAACCCGTGATCAGAACTCCGCTGTGCATAGTCCCAAGCCTGGCTGAGAAAGGGGGAAGGTTGGCCATGGAGCTAGCAGCCCCTCCCGTAAAAACACAGTGCTACAGGAATGGCAACAGGAGCTCCGAAGTCACATCCCTGGGAGAGGAAGGATCTTCGACGATGGGCTACACCTGGAGACAACGTGCAAGACTGGCCCAGGATAGAGGACTGTGTCAGGCTGCTGTTGGCAGCCCAAGTTAGTAAGCTATGATCAACAACCAAACCAGAAACCAGGGGGGTCACGCTGCAACTGTACAGGGTACTGGTGAGGCCGCATCTTGAGTACTGCTTGCAGTTCCGGTCTCCCTACTTGAGGAAGGATATACTGGCATTGGTGGCGGTGCAGAGGAGGTTCACCAAGTTGATTTCAGAGACAGGGGGAGTTAGACTATGAGGAGAGATTGAGTCGCCTGGGACTGTACTCACTGGAATTCAGATGGATGAGAGGAAATCTTATAAAAACGTATAAAATTATGAAAGGGATAAGTAAGATAGAGGCAGGAACGTTGTTTCCACTGGAAGATGAGAGTAGAACTAGGGGACATGGCCTCAAAAATTGGGACACTAAATTCAGGACGGAGATGAGAAGGAACTGCTTTTCCCAAAGTGCGGTGAATCTGTGGAATTCGCTGCCCAATGAAGCAGTGGAGACTACCTCAGTAAATATATTTAAAACAAGGCTGGATAGATTTTTGCATAGTAGGGTTATGGGGAAAAGGCAGGTAGGTGGAGATGAGTCCATGGTCAGATCTGCCATGATTGTACTGAATGGTGGAGCAGGCTCAGTGGGCCAGATGGCCTACTCCTGTTTCTATTTTTATGTTCTTATATTCTTAAACCTTTCCATAGCCCATGATTATAACAACCAGTACTTCTACAGTCCACAAAGGGAGCCAATTTCTCACTTGTTTAGTTTGATGCCTAATAAAAGCAGTCAATAACTTCATGTGTGTTTGTAATAAACTTGAGATATTGTGCGAGAAATTCAACTCACATTTTAATTTTTGCATCAGAACATAAATTAGACTCAGGCCTCTAAATTTCATTTCACAATGCACTGTAGCTACTATGGACTGGAAGTCCAGTGAATGCCAATGAATACAGCACTGAAGAAGGTGATTCAATCCATCCTATTTGTGCTATCTCTTGGAAAGAGCCATTGAATTGAACTCCTTCCTTTGTTTCTTTCCCGCTGCTCTGTGATACTTTCTCTTCTCCATTTGAGCGTCATTTTTTACCTCCTTTGACCACTCTTTCAGGCAAAGTATTGCAGATCATAAAAAATAAATGTGTCAAATATCTAGTTCGTTTTTCAATTACCTTAAATCCATGTCAGGTAGTCTAACTCTTCTCCCATTTGATCCTGACACCATCCTGGACCAAGCAACCGGTTTTAATGGCACCCTAGCACCACCCTAACTATTCATTCACTCCACTACCTATCCACAGTGACTGCAGTGTGTATTTTTATAGAGATACAGCTCAACCCGATGAGCCCATGCCTCCAATTAACCTACTAACTAGCTAATCTTCTATCACCTCTGTCTCCAAGCCCACTTCTTTAGCAAGAGTTCCCAACCATGCACTGATGACCCCTTCTTCAACCCTCCTCCTCTTCTTGGACACCCCTCTCCGGTTCTCTGCCTGATTTGGATCTTCTCATCTCAAACTGCCAACTCAACTATCTCGACTTCAGCACTCCTCTCTCCTCCTCGAACCTTACCCCCTCTGAATTCACTGCCCTCCACTCTCTCCACACCAATCCCAACCGTACCATCAAATTTGCAGACAAAGGGGTGCTGTTGTAGTGCAACGCACTGACCTCTACCTTTCTGAGGCCAGGAGGCAACTCTCAGACACTTCCTCATACTTAACCATTCCTGACCTCATCAACTCTGCAGAACTCCCATCCATTACCACCATACTCATAGCTCCCTTACCCCACTCTGCTTGTTTCAACCTCCTACCCAAGATCCACAAACTTGTGCATCTGGGTAGGCCTATTACCTCTGTCTGCTCCTACCCCACTGATATTTTGTCTTCATAACTCAATTCCATTCTATCTCCTTAGGCCCAGTCCATTCCAACCTACATTCGCAACACTTACATGCTCTCGATCTCCTCAGTAGCTTTGACTCTGAACGCCTCATTTTCACATTGAATGTTGTCCCTATTTACTTCTATCTCCCCCATCAAAGCTCTCTGCTTCCTTCTTCACAATTCCCCTCGTCCACCACTCTCCTCCGAACTGTTCCTCATCCTCAACAACTTTTCCTTCAGCTCCTTCAACTCTTCTCAGACTTGAGGGGTAGCCATGGGCACCCGCTTGGGCCCCAGCTCTGCCTGCCTCCTCATTGACTACATAGAATAGTCCATGTTCAAAGCCTTTCCTGGTTATACAGCTGTACTCTTCCTCCGCTACATGGACGACAGCATTGGTGCCGCTTCATGCACCCATGCTGAGATCAACGACTTCATCAAATTTGCCTCTAAGCTCACTTGGTCCATCTCTGACAACTCTCTCCCCTTTCTCAGTCTCTCTGTTTCCATTTCCAGAGAAAAACGGTCAACCAACATCTTTTATAACCAGTTCCTATAGTTACCTTGACTATACCTCTTCCCACCCTATCTCCTGTAAAAAAGCTTTTCCCTTCACTCAGTTCCTTCGCCTCCACTGCACCTGTTCCTAGGATGCAGATTTCCATTCCATGACATCAGAAATGTCCTCCTTCTTCGAAGAGTGGAGTTTCCCTTCCTCCACTATTGATGCTGCCAACATCAGGGTGGAGAAGCATCTAGGTAGCCTTCAACCAGATGCATTCATTTTGATTTTGCCTTCTGATATTTTCCCCTCCCCTCCTGTCTTCTATTCCCCACTCCGGCTTTTTACCTCTTCTTACCAGCCTATTTATTCCTCCTGGGTCCACTCCTCCTTCTGCTTCTCCTACGGTTCACTCCCCTCTCCTATCAGATTCCTTCTTCTTTAGCCCTTTACCTTTCCCATCGACTTGGCTTTGAGCTCCTTCTCATGCCCCCCCCCCCATTTTTTTTATTCTGGCATCTTCCCCCGTCCTTTCCAGTCCCAGGATTCTCTGACGGAAACACCAACTGTTTATTCATTTCCATACATGCTGATTGATCTGCTGAGCTCCCCCTGCATTTTGCACGTGCTGCTTTGGATTTCCAGCATTTGCAGATTTTCTCGTGTTTATAACCTTCTTAGCTGTACAGCTTTGGAATATGGGGGGAAACTGGAGTACAGGGAGGGGAGGGGGGAGAAAGAAACACTTGCTGTCAAGGGAAGAGCATACAAAGGGAGTGGTGGGAATTAAGTCCAGATCAGTGGCACTATAATAGCATTGCACTAGCTGCTATAATTCTACGCCACCCAAAACTATTAACTAAACACTCAAAAGGTACTCCTCTATGCTATCACAAAATTGCAGCCAGCAGGGTGAGTATCAGTGCATTAGGGATACAGAATCAAAAAGGGTAGCAATTACAGTACTCTCAATACCCAGAGTATAAGAAATAAGGTGGATGATCTTGTTCCACTATTACAACTTGTCAAGGATGATGTGGTGGTCATCACTCAATCGTGGCTGAAGGATGGTTGTAGTTTGGAGGTGAATGTCCAACGTATGTCCATTGTATCGGAGGGAGAGGAAGGTAGGCAGAGGGGGTGGCGTGGCTCTGCTGGTAAAGAATGGCATCAAATCAGTAGAAAGATGTGACATGAGATTGGAAGATATTGAACCCTTGTGGGTTGTGTTAAGAAACTGCAAGGGAAAAGGGACCCTTATGGCAGTTATACAGAGGCCTCCAAACAGTAGCTGGGATGTAGACTACAGATTACAATGGCAAATAGAAAAGGTGTGTCAAAAAGGCAAAGTTACGATAGTCATGGGACATTTTAACGTGCAGGTAAGTTGGGAAAATCAGGTTGGTAATGGATCGCAAGAGAGTGAATTTGTTGAATGGCTACGAGATACCTTTTGAGAGCAGTTTGACATTGAGCCTACTAGGGTATCAGCTATACTGGATTGGGTGTTATGTAATGAACCAGATGCAGTTAGGGAGCTCAGGGTAAAGGAACCCTTAGGAGGTAGTGATCACAATATGATAAGAGTTCACCTTGAAATTTGAAAGGGTAAAAATAAAGTTTGGTGTAGCAGTATTTCAATGGAGTAAAGGAAATTACAATGGTATGTGAGACGAGTTCACCAAAGTAAATTGGAAGGAGATGCTGGCAGGAATGACAGCAGAGCAGCAATAGCTTTGAGTTTCTGGGGGAAATGAGGAAGGTGTTAGATTGATGCATTCCAAAAACAAAGACATACCCAAATATCAAAATAGTGCAAGCATGACTGACAAGGGAAGTCAAAGCTAACATAAAAGCAAAAGAAGGCCTACAACAAAGTAAAAATTAGTGGGAAGATAGAGGATAGGGAAGCTTTAAAAATATACAAAAAGCAACTAAACGAATCATTAGGAGGGAAAAGATGAAATATGAAAGCAAGCTAGCAAACAATATCAACATGAATAGAAAAATCTTTTTGAAGTACAGGGTATATAAAAAATAAAAGAGAGATGAGAGTGTTTATAGGACCAGTAGAAAATAAGGCTGGAGAAATAATAACGGGGGCCAAGGAGATGGCAGATGAACTAAATGAGTATTTTGCATCAGTCTTCAGGGTGTGAGGGAAGAGAAATGAGTGCAGTTACTACTACAAGGGAGATGGTGCTCAAAAAACTGACAGACCTAAAGGTGCCTAAGTCACCCAGACAAGATGAACTGCACCACAGGGTTCTGAAAGAGATAGCGGTAGAGATTGTGGAGGCATTAGTAATGATCTTTCAAAAGTCATTGGACTTTGGCATGGTGCCAGAGGACTGGAAAATTGCAGAAGTCACTCCACTGTTTAAGAAAGGAGAGAGACAGCAGAAAGGAAATTCTTCAGAAAGGAGGGAGACAGCAGAAAGGAAATTCTAGATCAATTAACCTGGCCTCAGTGGCTGGGAAGATGTTGGAGTCCATTGTTAAGAATGAAGTTATGAAGTACTTGGTAACACAGGACAAAACAGGACAAAATCAGCATGTTTTTCCCAAGGGAAAATCTTGCCTGATGAACCTGTTGGAATTCTTTGAAGAGATTACAAGTAGGATAGATAAAAGGGATGCAGAGAATGTTGTATATTTGGATTTTCAAAAGGTCTTTGACAAGGTGCCACACATGAGGCTGCTTACCAAGTTGAGGAGCCCATGGTATTACAGGAAAGTTACAGGCATGGCTGGAACATTGGCTGCATGGTAGGAGACAGTGAGTGGGAATAAAAGGATCCTTTTCTGGTTGGCTGCCAGTAAGTAGTGGTGTTTTGCAGGAGTCAGTGTTGGGTACACTTTTTTTAATGCTGTATATCAATGATTTAGATGATGGAACAGATGGCTTTGTTGCCACATTTGCAGATCATAAGAAGGTTGATGGAGAGGCAGGTAGGAACCAGGAAGGATGCAGAAGGACTGGAACAAATTAGGAGAATGGGCAAAAATGTGGCAGATGAAATATGATGTTGGAAAATGCATGGTCATGCACTTTCATAGAAGAAATAAATAAGCAGACTATTTTCTAAATAGAGGGAAAAATCCAAAAATCGGAGATGCAAGTGGACTTGGGAGTCCTTGTACAGAACACTCTAAAGGTTGACACAGGTTGAGTTGGTGTTGAAGAAGGTAAATCCAATGTTAGCATTCATTTCAACAGGTCTAGAATAGAGGAGCAGGGATGTGATGCTGAGGCTTTATAAGGCACTGGTGAGGCCTCACCTTGAGTATTGTGAACAGTTTTGTGCACCCTATTTTTAAAAAAAAGATGTGCTGACATTGGAGAGGATTTAGAGAAAGTTCACAAGAACTTTCAGTAACAAAAGGGTTATCATATGAGGAATGTTTGATGGCTCTGGGCCTGTACTCACTGGAATTTAGAAGGTCGGGGGAGGGGACCTCAATGAAACCTTTTAAATGTTGAAAGGCCAAAACAGAGTGGATGTGGAAAGGATGGTTACCATGATGGGGGAGTCTAGGATAAGAGGCCATAGCCTCAGGATAGAGGGGTGTCCATTTAACACAGAGATGCGGAGAAATTTCTTCAGCCAGAGGGTGGTGGATTTGTCAAGTTTATTAACCACAGGCAGCCATGGAGGCCAGGTTGTTGGGTGTATTTGAGGCAGAGCTTGATAGGTTCTTGATTGGACATGGCAGCAAAGGTTACTGTGAGAAGGCCAGGGAATGGGGCTGAGGAGGGAAAAAAGGATCAGCCATGACTGAATGATAGAACAGACTTGATGGGCCAAATGGCCTAATTCTGCTCCTCTGCTTTATGGTGTAATAGCCCTGAACCTACAATCAAAAAGGACAAAAGCTCCACATGCATTGGAACATCACAAGCAGAAGACAACTACCAAGTTGTGCATCATCATTCATCACAGCTGAGTCTAAATCCTGGAATTCTACACCCAACATTATTAGAGTAGTACCTTCATCAAAAACTGCTATGCTTCAGGAAGATGGCCTACCACCACTTTCTCAACGGCCATTTGGAATAGGTACTGGACTTACCGTCAATATCCAGATCACTGAAACTTTTAAATCTCTGCACTTCCTGAGGAGTGAGACACTTCTTTGATAAATGTGTCCTTAGTATACATACACTTTCCTCTGAGCTGTAGCCAGGTCCTTGGGATTATAATCTTTGGATTGACCTTGTCATCAATTTGTATCCATTGTAAATTTTGGCAATCAACTGAACAAGTCAGTTCTTTCACCTCTTGGGTAGGTCACTGTAAGCCGATTCAAAGGTGGTGTGATTGTTGTGTATTTAATATTTCAGTAACATTTGAGTAATTTTGTAAATATTTTGCTGATTCTTTATTTGTTTAAATAATTCATTATGAGTTCTGCGTAAAAATAAGTGAATTGCACACGTCATGATGCCACCGCCTAATATGTGCGCGTTTTTGTTAGACTGAAACACAAAGTCAGACTTGCATTCCCAGCTCCCTTGTTTTCCTTTTAGTTAGTTTAACATTTTGGGGTTACACAACATAAGTGATGAATCAGAGCTTGAATGTCTGTTCCCACATGAACTAGCATTGTTGCTGCCTCAGCTTTCACTTACCCCACCACTCCTCTGATCCCATCTAGCAATGAACAGCACAAGCAGCGCTCTCAGGTCTCCATCCAGTCAAAAAAAAATCAAACACGCACTTATCTCAAGTTTGTTCCCCACAGCAACCATTTCACAAAGCAAACCAAAAATAGTGATGCTTGAAATCTGAAATAAGATCAGAAAGTGCTGGACGTGTTCAGCAGTCAGGCACCATCTAGAGCAGGGGTTCCCAAACTTCTTTTATGCCATGGACCAATACCATTTAGCAAGGGGTCTGTGGAACCCAGGCTGGGAACCCCTGAGCTAGAGAAACAAAAACACTTCCAAGTTAATGACGTTTCGCTGAGTGTTTCCAGCTTTTTCTGGGTTTATTTTAATTCACATAGTTGCTGTTTTTGGTGCAACCCAATATCCAGCCAATCTGCATGAGACATTAAGTTTGATTTCCATGGCAGATATAAACGTTTTCATGGCACTATCAGAGAGAGCTGGAAATATTCTCAAATGTCCTGATCAGTTCTGAGATTTTATGCACCCTTGCCCTTCCTACATCGCAACAGAGAGTGAACTGCAAAATTGCTTCATTGCTTCTGATGTCATTAAAAATTGCTATAAAATGCAAAATGTTTCTTTCTTAAAGCTGTTTGTTTATTTTCAGCATTGTTACAGAATACTCCTCTTCCTTTAAGATAAAACATGGCTCTATGTGACCATGGCTGGTTTTTTACAGAAGCCAATGTACATTTTTCTTCCCTTAATTTCAATACAACAATGTAAACTATGTGAATGTTTTGAATATGGTACCAGAATGCAAGTTTTCAAAGCAACAATTGCATTCTTGTGCTCCACACTGTGGTTTAACTGTAATATTACACCCTTAATTCGTCCTGTCCTGAATATGCTTTCCCTAATATGAGCAATACCTAGAGGAGGCCTTCTGTTGGCCAAGGTCGACCATGGATTTTGCATCCTAGCTGTCTGTGTGACACACCAGCCAGGACAGTACGATATAGAGAGCAAACCTGCTCATGCAGCTGATGAACCCAGAGGAACAGCAGAGCCTGACACGGTTTGGCACCAGCGGCGTTGCAGGAGTTGCCAGTCGGTGTTGAACTCAACATAGGACTCCAGCTTCGGATTTTGCCTCGGGGTTTACTCCCTAAGCCTTCGCCGCGCATGGATATGGCCGCAAGGCAGTGGAGGCCTGATGTCAGAGTTTTCTTTTCCCTAGATGAGCTGCCAAACCACAGCGGAAAAGCCCCATCTGCCCAAAGCAACTACTTTTTAAGGTGCCAGTAACCCGCCTTTGCCCCTTCTCCTGTCAGTAGAAACGGTTCCGCCGGGCTTGGTAGCTAAGCCTCACGTGAAGGCCGTGAGCCCGAACTTGGTCATTAGAAGCTATATGAGGCACAGGCAATTGATTGCATTTAATAGGTAGTGGGAACTTATTCCCACTTATTACTTAAGGCTATAACACCTTAAGCAACCTGAGTATTTTGAATATAAAACATCTGAAACTTGTTTAAATGTTTTCTTCACCATACAAGTGACTACACTCCAGAAGTACTGCTTTGGCTGTAAAGGGCATTAAGTTGCATCAAGCTTATGGAAAGGCAAATATTTCGTTCCATTTCTATATTAACTAAGGTTGGGTAGACATCATTTAATAGTTGATAGTTGTTTTTAAATTACTTTTCACTAAAAGGGCTTAAAGTGGCACAACAGGAACAGTTCATTGTAAAGTTTTTAAGTTCAGACTGGAGGTGAGAAGGGGAATTGCATTTGAAAGATTCAAGTGCCTGTCACTTTACACTGAAATTTATTCAAAGCTAATGTAACAACAGGGAATAAATACGTGTTACTTTGGAACAATTAGCAAAAGTGCATTGAATTTTACATCTCTTGACCCGCTTCTGTAAAAACCCACATAGTTCCTTACTCCATTCTACCAATCACATTGGTTGCTTGTCCTTGCTGTGTGTGCTGTCTCCAAACAGTACATTCCCATGACTGGTGTCAAAAACTCCTGCATGGGAACATTCCTTAAGAGCAAAACATGTTTCCCAGAGGAGCAAAAGACGGTCTCCCAAACTTCAAACTGATTTCACATAGAAGAAAGAGCAGAAAATAGAACCGAAAACAGAAGGGCTAATATATAAAAAACGAATGCTCTTGAGATTGATGGCACTAAAATTTGTAAAAATATTTCTTTGGGCTTTCGGGGAAATCAGAGCCTATTTCTGTTCCCACCTCAAGTATCTTACATCATTGGGAGTCACTGCTATTTTGGTTGTTGTATACATACTGCCCCCCAAATATATATATATATATATATATATACACACACACACACACACACACACACACACACACACACACACACACACACACACACACACACACACACACACACACACACACACACACACACACACACACACACACACACACACACACACACCCCTTGTTCTAATGCTGGGGAGGCACTGTGTGAGCTCTACATCACCATCAGTGACTTGCAAACCACACACCCCAATGTTTTCTTTATTGTTGTTGGCAACTCAACAACTTAAAAGCAACCAGTCCTGCCTCAATTCTATCAGCATGTTGACTTTGCTACTAGAGGTGAGAACACATTAGACCTGTTTCATACCAACTTCCCTGATGCATAGAAACTGCCACATGGGATTCTTTGATCACTTATCTGTTATGCTAATTCCTGTTAACCAACCGCTGATCAAACATGTCAAACCAGTTCAAAGACCTGACAAGAGGAAGCAATCTCAGAATACAGGACTGTTTTGAAAACATGGACTGGAATATATTCAGGGAGGCAGCTGCCTATGACCATCACCTTAACATTGACGTGAGATCTGTGATAGGATATATAGAGAAGTGCTTTGAGGCTGACACCATAATTAGACATGAGGGCAAATCAGAAGCACTGCTGAGAGATTGGGGTGCTGCTTGAGACAGCTCTCAGATCAGCAAGAGCTGTGCTTTCCCATGCCGTTAGGAAGGCAATGCAGGATTATCCGCAGAGAATATGCAGCCATTTCTGTGACACCAGAGACCCAAGGTGCATGTGGCTGGGCAATCAGACCATAACCGACTATAGATCTGTCCCGTGTGCCAGCGACACTTCTCTTCCTAGTTAGGCTGAATGTCTTTTACGCTCGGTTTGATGCACGGAACAACATACCGACGAAGAAGGCTCCCCTTCCCCTCCTCTCACCAACAGAGGCAGGCACTCCGTCAGGTGCAGCTGATGTGAGGAAGACCCTACATCATGCTGCAGGACCGGATAATGTAGCTGGCCTGAGGAAATGTGCAGCTGAGTTCATTGAGGTTCTAACAGAAATCAACATCTCCCTGGAGCAATCCACTGTCCCCCTTAGGCTTCAAGGCAGTCACAAGAGGGTGCCAGTAACCTGCCTCAATAGCTACCATCCAGTGGCACTGACCTCAACAGTAATAAAGTGCTTTGTGCAGCTGGTTATGGATCACATTAAATCCCATCTCCTGCTACTTTGGACCCTTTCTAGTTCAGTTATCACTCAAGCTGGTCCACTGATGATGCCATAGGCTCTGCACTCCACTCCGTCCTGTCCCACCAGCAAAACGATGCCCCATACACCAGGTTGCTGCCTATTGACCAGCTCAGTGTTTGATACCATTATCCCTCAGAAGATGGTGGATAAACTGTCTTCGCTAGGTCTCAACACCTCTCTCTGATCTGTAACTGGATCTTGCACATCTTGACAGAAAGGCTACAGTCAGCGACTTTTGACAGAAACATGAACACTGGTGCTCCGCAGGGCCGTGTGCTCAGTCCACTCCTGTTCACACTGCTGACACATGACTGCAATGTTGGATCCAGTTCAAACTGAATCATCAAGTTCGCTGATAACACAACAGTGGACGGCCTTATCAACAACAACTATGAGATGGCGTACAAAAGAGGCTGGTAAAATGGTGCAAGCACAGCAACTCGAGTCTCAATGAGGACAAGACCAAAGAGGTGATTGTGGGCTTCAGGAAGGTGCAGGTTGACCACTCCTGACTGCACATACATGGCCGCTCCGTGGAGAGAGTTAGGAGCACCAAGTCTCCGGGAGTGCACATGCTAGATGATCTCACCTGGTCCCTCAACACCACCTGTTTGGTCAGGAAAGCACAGCAGCATCTCCACTTCCTGAGGGGATTGAGGCTAGTGAGGTTCCCCCGACCCCATTTTTTACAGGAGCACCATTGAGAGTGCCCTGACTAGCTGTATCACCATCTGGTATGGGAATTGCAAAGCATCTGACGGCAAGTCCCCACAAAGGATTGTGAGGACTGCTGAGAGGATCCTTGGAGATCCTCCTCCACCCATTAGAGATATTATCAGGAATGTTGTGTACTCAAGGCCCTTAGCATTGTCAGTGTTCTCCCATCCATTCAACAATCTCTTTGACCCCCTCACATAAGGCAGGAGTTATGATGTGAAACAGCTTCATCCCCCAAGCCGAAAGACTACTGAACCCCCTGCCACCACCCAGTTCTCATCACATATGAAGTGCCAGTAGCATTATACTGTTTACTTTTTAATTAGTATCATATATATTAGTATCATATAGTTTATTAATTTATTTGTAATAATATTATTTTATGTGTTATGTGTGTGAGTTATATGTATTATGTTGCGCACTTTGGCCTGGAGGAACGTTGTCTTGTTTGAAAGACAATAAACTTGAACTTCAATGTGTTATTGTCTTAAGGATTATAAATAGATTTTTTCCCTCGATTTCTGGTGCAATGCAAATAAAATAATGTGTAACATGTTGATCTAAATTGTTAATTCCATTGAAAGCATCGGTTACATTGAAGTTTGCTCCCACATCATATCTATCTGAGTATTTTTGGTTTCAGGCTTTACCAAGTAAGGCTAAACTGCTCAGTGCCTGGTCTGTCTGAAAAGAATGAAAAGTTCAATGAATATGTCCAGTGAGTTTAGCATTCCATTGTCTCTGGAGCAGTGACATCACTGTCCTTCAGTATAGTTCATTTTCCTGCTATTGTTCATGACCTTGTCTTTCAAGAAAGGAGACAGAATACAGCTGAGTGAAATCCTTTGAGAATTGCAAGATTATGTTTTTGACATTTGAAGGATGTTGGGGGCCAAAGGTGAAGAGGAGAATAATGAGGAGAATAGGAGGTGCAGAATGTGGTTATCAGGAGGAATCTCAGTGATGAGTAATAAAAACAGAAACAGTCAGCAGGTCAGCCAGATTGCGAAAATTGACATAATTAACATTATAGTTTCCGACTCTTTGGCCAAGTGACAGGACTCAGACCTGAAACTTCAGTGCTACTCTTTTCACTGATGCTACCTGACCAGCATTTTCAAAGTCAAAGCTGAGCTCTCCACGGAAACAGGTACATGTATACACAAATGCAATAAAAACCCTCCTTGAAGCAGCATCACAGGCACATAGAAGTATAGATGAAGCATTCACAAGAAAAACAAATTAAACAAAATTATACAAAAAAAATACAATTAGAATTTTTAAAAAGTCTATTTTCTATTTGCTTTCAGATTTTCATCCTAGTTGTGGGTACTGCACTGATCAGAGTGATGGGGTAAGTTTTGTCTCGGTGACCCCCATCATTAAAAACCATTCTGCACTGCAGCATGTCCTTGAGCTGATGGTCAGGCATTCTTTTACATGTGCCTCCCCCAGCAACCCACCTCATTACATCAGTGGAAAAAGATTGTCCTTCTTTCAACGAGACTGCATCAGAGAAATGGGAATGGGGCGGGGTCCCCTAAAATTCATCTGCCTGTCAATTGCCTGAAACCAAAATGTATCTTCATTTTAGGAAGTGACAGGATCATTGAAAGCATGAAATGTAACAGACATTCAGAATCCTGTTGTCTAATAGCTGCATATACAGTATACCTTTAAGGACCATTAGGGCCGAGACCCTTCGAAACGTCATCACTACCTCCTCCCATAGATGCTGTCTGGCCTGCTGAGTTCTGCCAGCATTTTGTGTTTTTATTTATTTCCAGCATCTGCAGATTCACTCATGTTGCCTATTATTCACTATGTTTGCTTATAGCTCTCTTCTGTTTAATTGATTTGTAAAAAGCAATGTAAAAAGCCCACAGACAGTACATTGTCAAAAAGGCAGGGATATTGATGCAGGGTTTCTATCAAGGCAGTAGTCAAGTGCGACAGAAAAGAGAATGAAGTTCTCCAAATAATGATGGTGAGGTGATAATGAAGGCAGGCTGTGGTTGTGACAGATATCTTGGTGAGATAACAAGTGTGAGAGATCACAGCCTACACGGGTGGCAGGGTGTGTTCCTGAGAGAAAATAATATTGTCCAGGTCCCAGGAGAAAACAGAGAAATGCTCAATGTGACATTAGGCTAAAGGACGAGGATAATACCTTTACTGGTAGTAGGGTCTGAAATCTATGAAATCCCAGAAGCATGAGATAAAAACACCAGTATCCTCTGGAGATATATTTATCTCCACCAAGAGTCAGATTGTCACAACACCAGTGCTGACCTCCTGGTTGTTGCTAAGGTAATCAAGATTCTGGGATAGGACAAAGATATAGTCAAGTTTGATCATGCGACCTCAGACCCGTAGAAGAAAAAAGGTCATCTCATGAGACAATCATGAAGTGGCTGTTTGTGACTGATGATGCATTTTCAGATACCAATTTAGTTCAATGATAATAAAGCTTTTACACATCAGTGATGTTGTGCTATCTTGTCTCAATTTGTGTAGAATAACGACTTCTGTACCATCAAAGAGATTGGCTGAATGGCAGAAGTCAGAGGCTGGGGACGAAAGATTCATCAGGGTGGCTGCCAGAGGCTAGTGGAGTTTTGCAGGAGTTATTGTTGGGACTGCAAATAATCACTTTCTTTATTAACAATCTGGTTGAAGAGACTGATGGTGTTGTGGCCAGGCTTGCAGGCAATACCAAGATAGATGGAGGAACAGAGGCAGAAGAACACAGAATGGTTGGGAGAGTGGCAGATGGAATACAGTGTAGGAAAATGTGGGCTCGTGTACTTTGAAGAGTAAAGAATAAAGGTCTAGACTATTTTCTAAATGGGGAGAAAATACAGAAAGCGGTGGTGCAGAGAGACAAGGCAATCCCAGTTAAGGTTAACAGTAGTAAAAAAGGTAAATCTAATATTAGCATCAGTTCACAAGGAAGGATGTATTGCTGAGGCTACACAAGGCATTAGTCAGACTGCAGCTGGAATATTTTGAGCAATTTCAGGCCTTGTATCCAAGGAAGGGTGAGTTGACACTGGAGAGGGTTCAGAGGAGGTTCACAAAAATGATACCAGGAATGCAAGGCTTCACATATGAGAAACATTTGACATCTCTGGGCTTGTATTTGACACAGTTCAGAAGGATGAAGGGGATCTCATTGAAACCTACCAGACACTGAAAGGCCTGATTAGAGCGAACATGGAGAGGCTGCTTCCATTGCAAGGGACGAAACTGGTTCTCTGGAAGATCAGAATGGTAATCCATGTGTGGAGCCAAACGAGGTGGGTGAGATCTTAAATGAGTTTTTGCATCTGGTTTTACTCAGGAGATGGACACAGAGTCTATAGAAGTGAGGCAAAGCAGAATCAATTTCATGGACTCTATACAGATTACAGAGGAGGTGTTTGCTGTCTTGAGGCAAAGTAGGGTGGATAAATCCCCAGGGCTTGACAAGGCATTCCCTCGGATACTACTCTGGGAGGCAAGTGCCCTAGCAGGGATATTTAAATCATCCTTAGCAATAAGTGAGGTACCAGAGGATTGGCGTTCAGCCAGTGTTGTTCCACTGTTTAAGCAAGACTCTAAACATAAATCAGGAAATAATAGCCAGTGAGCCAGACATCAGTAGTGAGAAAGTGATTGGAAGGCATTCTAAGGGACCGGATATATGAGTATTTGGATAGATATGGACTGATTAGAGATAGTCAGCATGGCCTTGTGCATGGTAGGTCATGTCTAATCAATCATAGTGTTTTTTGAGTAAGTTACCAGGAAACAGATGAAGCTAAGGCCATAGACATTGTCTACATGGACTTTAGCAAGGCATTTGACAAGGTCCCGCATGGAGGCCGGTCAAGAAGGTTCAGTGGCTCAGTATTCAGGATGAAGCAGTAAATTGGATTGGAGGTGGACTTTGTGGGAGAAACCAGAGAGTGGTAGTAGGTGGTTGCCGCTCTTACTGAAGTCCTGTGACAGTGGAGTGCCAGAGGGATCGGTGCTGGGCACTTATCGTTTGTCATCTATATCAATGATCAAGATGATAATGTGGTTAACTGGATCAGCAAATTTGCAGATGACACCAAAACCTACAAAGATGTTGCTGGGTCTGGAGGAGCTCGGTATAAAGAAAGATTGAATAGGTTAGGACTTCGTTCTTTGGAACATAGAAGATTAAGAGGAGATTTGATAGAGGTAAGATAGTTAAATGCAAGAAGGCCTTTTTCCACTGAGATTCAGTGGGACTACAACTGGATGGCATGAGTTAAGAGTGAAAGGTGAAAAGTCCAAGGGGAACAAGAGGGGAAAGTTCTTCACTCAGAGTCATAAGAGTCACAAGTGGGGCATGTGAGCTCGATTTCAAAATTTAAAAGAAATTTGGATATGTATGTGGATGGTAGGGGTATGGAGGACTATGGTCCTGGTGCAGGTTGATGGAAGTAGGCAGTTTAAATGGTTGGGCAAGGACTAGATGGGCTCAAGGGCCTGTTTCTGTGCAGTACTTTTCTATGACTCTATGACTAGTAGAAGAGTCTAGGATACAAGGGCACAGCCTCAGAATAAAGGGGCATCCCTTTAAAACTGAAGTGTGGCAGAATTTCTTTAGCCAGAGAGTAGTGAATCTGTGAAATTTATAACCATAAAGGGTTGTGGAGACCATGTGCTTGATAGGTGGGGGAGGGGGGATGAAAGGTTACGAGAAGAAAGTGGGAGAATAGTGTTGAAAGCTGTCAGTGATGCAGTTCAGAAGGATGAGGGGGATCTCATTGAAAACTACCAGATACTGAAAGGCCTAATGAGAGTGGACATGGAGAGGATGCCTTATAATTTTCTGATCTGTGTATGAAAGATGACTGGAACTGTTGTATATTTAATATTTCAGTAATATTTGAGTAATTTTGTAAATATATTGTTTGATTAAGCATTCTTGTTCATTTAAATAATTTATTAAGAGTTCTATGTAAAAATAAGTGAATTGCATATATCGTGATGCTACTATGAGATATGTGCGCACCTCTATTAAAGTAAGAAACAAAGTTAGTCTCACATTTTGGACTCCCATCATTTTCTTTCAATTACTCGTATGTTTTGGAGTTTAAAAACATAACAGTGTCAATAAAGCAATTCTTAAATGAGCTGAAGGTGACTAGCTGTTGAAGCACAGTGAGACATCCGAGATTTTAAAAAAATGTAGTGAGGCATTCGAGTTAAAAAAATGGCACAGTGCAGCATGTGTCTTTTCAGAAGGTGGAGAAAGCGAAATGTCGAGTTTTTTAAAAAAGGCAGAAAACGGAAGAATTCACTGGTTTATAAACAGAGATAATAATCATAATAATCATTGATAATAATCATAACGAATAGAACAAAACTGGCTGGCTACATCAGAAAGATTGACAGGTTTGATTACACAAAACATAACTAGAATACATAAACTGAACAGATTGAGCTGTATTTTAATGAAAATGAAATAGCCAATAAGAAACAAGTACCAGTTTTTCTGAATGCATGGTGCTACCAGTTTGCTTAGGACTTTAACTGCTCCAACCAAACCAGCCGAAATGAGCTTTGCTGATATTGTGAAAGTAATGCAGGAACATTTATAACCAAAACTATTGTTGATTGCAGAATGCTTTAGGTTCCATAAGCGGCATCAAAAGAAAGGGGAATCCACTTTAGCTTATGTAGTTGAATTGAAGAGATTATTGTCAGTTTAGTTTGTGGAATTTTACAAGAAAGCATTCAAAATGGGTCCTAACTGAAGCACGACTTACATTTAAAGGAACAGTTGAAATAGCTGTATGAATGGAAACAGTGGACAGAGACAAAACTGAATTGCAGTCAGGAATGAAAGTGAGCATGAACAAAATTGAAACATCTAAACAGAATGGCTGAATGAATTGTGGCACTGTGGCAGGGACTTGAGTACATGAGATGAATGCAAAGTTAAAGGCAAAACTTGCAAAAAATGCAACAATGCTGGACACATACAAAGAGCATGTCAGGCAGACAAAAATAAATGGACTGCACAGGGTAGAGAAAAAGATAAGAAGTCAAGCTGCAGTTCCAAAAAAGCTGCACATTACTGATGAAAATCTGTACTATACTGTGTACATAGTTGAGATGCATTCTCTATTATTGAGTTGGAGTTTATAGCTAAGCAAGGAGGAGTGTTGTCTATTTAATATTTCAGTAGTGTTTGAGTAATATTGCAAGTGGATTGTTTGACTAAGAATTCTTGTTTATTTAAATAATTAGTTATGGATTATATGTTAAAGAAGTGATTTGCATACATCATGACACTGCCACGTGATAGGCACATGGCTCAATTAAAGTCAAAAACTAAGTTATACTCACATTTCAGACTTGCATTTTTTTTCTTGCAATTAGTTGTATGCTTTGGAGTTACAAGGCAGAAAAGGAACCTCTAGCAATGGAGTATGTTTGAAAGTAGCAGAAGTTACAGAGATTGATCCTTTGAATGTGGAAGCTAATGACGTGAAACGTGAAGGCAAGAGGAACTTTGTCCTTGTTCAGTCCCAGAGGAGAGAAAGTGAAAACAGAGGCACAGGAAAGCAATGAGATGCAGTCAAGGGTTTTGTTAACACTGCTGGCGGGGAAATCCATGCTTTAGAAAGAAGGGACCTATGTGGAAATTCTCATCATCAGAGTAGATATGGCAGAGATGGAGCAAGTGGACAATAGATAAGAGTCCTTATTGGAGACAGAATGAGATAGAGAGTACCTGACGTAGTTGTAGGCTTGGAATAGATGGAGAACAATATATGTGGACCAGCCTTTTTAGGCCACTCCCCCAGCTTTACTTTTGGTATATCAATAACTACATTGGTACTGTGTCCTATACTAATGTCTTGAAGAAGAGCCTTGGCCTGAAACGTCGACTGTTTATTCATTTCCATAGATGCAACCTGACCCGCTGAGTTCCTCCAGCATTTTGTGTGTTTTGCTTTGGATTTCCAGCGTCTGCACGATTTCTCGTGTCCGTATATAACATAATAGGCTGGGTGCATGCAAGTGGCGACAGACACACCTTGGTCTCGAAGAAATGAGTGGAGTTGAAGGAGAGGTTTCACAATGTGAGAACAAGCTCAATCAGTGTTTTGACTGAAGGAAACTGGTTGGATTTTGCTCCTAGTAGACGACACTAAGAGCATCTGATTTGAGATGGAGGTGAACAGTGAGTTGGAAACATTGAAAATGATCAAGGGCATCATGGATATAAGTGGTAAAGGAAGAGATGAGAGAAGAAAGGAGATAGTAAGGATAGGAAGAACTTAGTGATTTGACAGGATTAGGAACTCATGTAGCGGTTAGCATGGCATTGTTACAGTTCAAGGCGTTCCAGAATCTGTTCCGTTGTGGAATGTGAGGGTTGTCTGCACATGCTGTGGTTCCCTCCAAGGTCCAAAGGATAGGTTCATTGGGCATTGTATATTGTCCAGTGATAATTTTAGTGTTAATTGGATTTGTCATTGGTTGCTGGGGTGGTGTGGCTCAAAGACTAGAAGGGTCTACTCCACGCTATGTCACTAAATAAATAAATCATAAGTAAAATCAAATCTTTGCCCTGTTGAAGGAGTTCAGAAAATACTCTTTTCTCAAATTTACTCAAATTAATGCAAACATTTTCTTTACTTCTGGGTGCCACGGTAGTGTAGCGGTTAGCACGATGCTATTACAGCACAGAGTTTTGAAGTCAGGAGTTCAATTCCGGCATCCTCCGTAAGAAGTTTGCACGTGGAATGTATGGGTTTTCTCCAGGGGCTCCGGTTTCCTCCCACAGTCCAAAGACGTACCAGTTAGTAGACTAATTGGTCATTCTAAATTGTCCTGTGATTGGGCTAGGGTTTAACTGGGGGTTGATGGATGATACTGCTCATAAGGCCAGAAGGGTCTGGTCCACATTGTATCTCTAAATAAAATAAAAATAATTCTTCAGTTCAATCCCTAAAGTTCCAGCTAACAATTAAAGAAGCAAGTAATTCAAAAAGTCAATTTGAAAGGAATTGGGAAATGTAACAAATTTCATATGTAAAAAAGCTGAACTTGAGTCAAAAATGTCTCCTTCATTTTCTTCTGCATCATAGGTTACTCTTCAATCACTTAGGGCAGGGGTGGCCGACCTTTTACATTCCATGCGTCAATTTTTTTCACACACGAGTTCAGATGCGCCAAACAACTCTTGTACCCCCACAATTCTTGTAAAAATATGTTAATATAGAACTCGTGCGTGAAAAAGAAATCGCATCTGAACTCGTGCGTGAAAAAATTGACACATGGAATGTAAAGGGTCGGCCACCCCTGACTTCGGGTGTTGGTTGTTTCTCTCTTCCTACTTCTTGATCATCAAACACTTTCTGTGCCCAATTTCCAAATTGGTGCTGTAACCTCAACAAAGTGAAGTCTGTCTCCAATGGAATACTATGACAGCAGTCGTGCTGAAACCATGACTTTGTTCTATTCTGGAAAAGTAACATACCCTTGTTGTCTCCAGTAAACTGCAACAGCCAGAACTAACACCTTAAAAGCCAAACCTGACCTTCACAAAATTTTCTAAGTTTAACTTTAAACCAAAATCTTCAGCAGAAAAGCAAACGAACAGAGGCAGAAAACCATGATTCAAATCCCTCTCCAAACTTTTGGTCAGTTAGTAATTGCAATGTGACTGACTCTTACAGTCTCCCTCTCCCTCTCTCTCATTCACAGTCTCCCTTTCCCTCTCTCAGTTTCCCTCTCCCTCCCTCTCCCTCTCACAGTCTCCCTCTCCCTCTCAGTCTCCACACACACACACACACACTCCCTCTCTCACTCCCTCTCTCTCACAGACTTCCTCTCTCCCTCTACCGCTCACAGTCTCTCTCTCACAGTCTCCCTCTCTCGCACAGTCTCCCTCTCCCTCTACCATTCACAGTCTCCCTCTCTCTCCCTCTCTCTCATTCACAGTCTCCCTCTCTCCCTCTCACAGTCTCACTCTCTCTCAGTCTCCCTCTCTCTCACTCAGTTTCCCTCTTTCTCTCTCTCAGTCTCCCTCTCTCTCACTCAGTTTCCCTCTCCCTCCCTCTCCTTCACAGTCTCCCTCTCCCTCTCAGTCTCTACACACACACACACACTTCCTCTCTCCCTCTACTGCTCACAGTCTCCCTCTACTGCTCACAGTCTCCCTCTCTCTCTCTGTTTCCCTCTTTCTCTCTCTCACAGTCTCCCTCTCTCTCTCACAGTTTCCCTCTCCCTCTCACAGTCTCCCTCTCTCTCACAGTCTCCTTCTCCCTCTCACAGTCTCCCCCTCTCTCACAGTCTCCCTCTCCCTCTCAGTCTCTACACACACACACACACTCTCTCTCTCACACAGACTTCCTCTCTCCCTCTACTGTTCACAGTCTCCCTCTCTCTCATTCACAGTCTCCCTTTCCCTCTCTCACAGTCTCCCTCTCCCTCTCTCAGTTTCCCTCTCTCTCTCTCTCTCTCTCTCTCTCTTTCTCTCTCTCTCTCTGTCTCCCTCTCCCTCTCAGTCTCCACACATACACACACACACACACACACACACACACACACACATACACACACAGACTTCCTCTCTCCCTCTACTGCTCACAGTCTCCCTCTCTCTCTCTCTCAGTTTCCCTTTCTCTCTCTCAGTCTCCCTCTCTCTCACTCACAGTTTCCCTCTCCCTCTCACAGTCTCCCTCTCTCTCACAGTCTCCCTCTCTTCCTCTCACAGTCTCCCTCTCTCTCACAGTCTCCCTCTCCCTCTCAGTCTCCACACACACACACACACACACACACACTCTCTCTCTCTCACACACAGACTTCCTCTCTCCCTCTGCCGTTCACAGTCTCCCTTTCCCTCTCTCACACAGTTTCACTCTCTCTCTCAGTCTCCCTTTCCCTCTCTCTCACAGTCTCCTTCTCCCTCTCTCAGTTTCCCTCTCCCTCTCTGTCTCCCTCTCAGTCTCCTCACACACACACACACACACTCCCTCTCTCTCACTCCCTCTCTCACACAGTCTTCCTCTCTCCCTCTACCACTGTCTCCCTCTCCCTCTTAATCTCCTCTCTCACACACACACTCCCTCTCTCTCCCACTCTCACACAAACTTCCTCTCTCCCTCTACCGTTCACAGTCTCCCAGTCCCCTTTCTAATCCCACTGCTTCTTGGGGTTCAATCCAGGCTTGGAGGAACCATGGCAGTTATTCCCCCTGGATTTGTTTGTCTCGTGGCCAGTCAGACCCACGGGGTTCAGAGAAAGAAGGCAAACCATTAGATTTAAGCGAACACTTGCCATTGTGTGGTGTGATTGCTCTCCTATTTTCCTGGGCCAGTGTGAAGACCATGCTGCCTATCCCTCAGCATTTCCTTCAACTCACAGTTCAGACAAGTGATTTGGTTCCGTGTAGAATGCTGAGTTGTGAAGCTTTGTTTTGTAGCCTTCACACATTAAGAAAAGACTATCTTTATAGCTCAACCACCTAATATTTTTACTGTTGGTTGATTTTAAATGGAACACATCCTGAATGAGGATCTGACTACAAACACCACTACTCCATTTTGTTCTTGCCTATGCCGAGCTTTTGTAAATCTCCAAGCTCTGAGCCTGCCTATAACTCAGCACTCATTTGTTTCCTACAAACTAGACAATGGCCGCTGGCGAGTGAAGGCTAGAATCTGGAGGTCTTGTCTTCTTCACTTCTGTAATGACCTGGGTATGCTGTGAGGTATTTTTATATTAGCCATTTATGCAAAAACGGAGTGTCCTGTTAGTAAAAGTGCTTTGGCTTTGACTAAAATGAGGAGCCATGTTGCCCAACTTATGAATGTTGTGTCAGTCAGACAGAATGTCTGGGTATGTGCTGCAACTTTCTGCCCAGTGGGGTGAGATTTCTGAAGGACAGTAGTCTGGATTGGGGTCTTTTTGACGGGAGGTGCAGAGAGAGGAGCACCGGGAAAGAGGCTTGGAGGATCCCATCTGAAGGGGAGACCCTAATGCAAAGAGTGCTTTTGAAGACAAAGGAATCCAAGAAGGAAATTTGGTCATGGGAATTTGGCACCATGAGTAAAGTGATACACCCAGCTACTACAGAAACAACTCCAACATTTTTATGCACATTTAGACTGGTTGACTGTGACCGACCCTTTCAGTTTTATCTTTCTTCTCATATTAATTGTCCAATGAAGTTGCAAATTGGTAAATATACTTTTATACTGCTGTACGATCTGTCATTTCTTGGCGACCAATAATTGTGTGTGGGCAGCATTTACACAGCAGTTGCAACAATCAACATTCCTTAATTGGAACATCCCATCCTTACGGGCTGGTTGACCCCAAACCATACCGACCCTGGACATATTTTCCTTGTGAAAGCTGGCCTTCTCACCGCTGAGTCACCTGCAGAATTAGCTAACAAGCGAGAATTGGCATATGAGCCCAGTGAGAGAGTTCCACTATTGTTACCTTCTGTTCTTCTCTCACAACACTCTCTACAAGGGGAAGAATAAAATGGTGATAAAATGAAATACAAATAACAGCTTATTCTCTTGACTCATGTACTGTAACACTTTGTTATGTTTTGGGACCTCTCCAAACACACATTCACAGCTCTGAACTGCAGGCTTTGTGGCTAGCATAAAGATTATTACTGATTTCACAGAAGTTAAGAATCTCACTAAAAGGAAGGTTAATTTTAGATTTGTCTTAACATCTAACATATTAACATGAATGTTATTAACAAATTACATCAGTCGTAGCTACTACAGTATACTTTCTGTCTCTCATCGACCTCCAGTTAAAGACCAGGAATTAAAAATATCTCCATGATTCTCTCCGAAGTTGAAGAGGATAAATAAAAAGGAAGATGGGGAGATCACACAGACCAAAAGGTCAGAACAACAGCAACAGTTCAACACAAAGCAACAGGCAGAGGGCAGAGATTTTATCTATTATACGCAGCCAACAGAAGGAACTCTTGTGCATATAGACAGACTCAGCTGGAACCTGTGCAAAGACTCACTGATCACATGGACGTAGTCGATGGCTCCATTTTGAGGCATGTGGAGTGAATTATGGTCACACAGCAAGAACAAGAGTAGAGACGAACAGATGGGATCTTGGCAGAAGGGTGTGAAAGAAATGAAAATATAGATCAGAGTTCTCCAAAGAACACTGGTACTAATGCAGCAAAGGAAAGCAAGACAACTGTGGAAACAAATAGCAGTCCAAAAGGGAGCATTAAGCCACCACAGAGATGGATTGAGTATGAATGAGCAAATAAAAGACTGTATTTGCTTATTACAATTGAAGTTAAGTATCTTTGTTGGAAAGCATTATTGTGTCTTGTAGATTTATGAGGACATATTATTGTGTTTGTTTTCTTTAAAGGGAGAAGATGTGTTCTTATGGGTGCGCATAAGAAAGAGCTTCAGTTCCCAGTGTGCAATGTGGGTGGTTCACCTGGAACTGGAGGTGATGCACCATCAATAACTCTCGGAGATGGGAGGCAAACAACAGGCTTTTATTAGCTGCAAGAAACGACCACACAACATCCTGGAGACTGAGGAGGGAGCAGTGCCTCCAACCGCCTTTATACAGGGGTCTGTGGGAGGAGCCACAGGAGCAGTCAGCAGAGGGGCGTGCCCAGACAGGTATATGTAGTTCACCACAGGAGGTGACGTTGGTAAACAGGATGCTCACATGCTCTTGGTGGGCTGAAAGTCCTGAGTAAACTACGGTCAAGTTGAAGCCATTCTGTAAATATGTAAATAAAATAGTTCTAGCATTTTTACCTACGCAAGTTTGTCTTTGTTAAAGAACAAACATAATAAGTTCAATTTCGTAGCAAATATGTTTTTTTTTTAATCACCCAAGGCCTGCAAGGCACCAAAGTTACTCAGGATCAGAGGCTTCAATTTTCATCATCAAGACTGGCTCAAAAGCATTAAATTGGGTAACCACTAAATTCATACAACTGACTAGTTAGATTTACAGCAGTTAAAATCAGAAAAAGGGGAGAGATAGGCCTAATTGATATGTGCACACCCGTCTAGCTGCACTCCAGTACTGACCAAACAGAAATGAGCAGCATGTGGTCTTTGTGAAGGCCAAGCCAGAGACAACCTCCATCATCTTGTGTGTCACTACTGCCATAATGCTAAATCTAAAGGCTTCAGAATTGGTCTCACGAGTGAAAACTGGCAACCAAAAAGTCACCAATAACCATCAGTATAACAGAAATACATTCCAATGCAAATCCGCGACCTTAGTATCCAGAATTTCCCTTACCCTACATTTTATTAATCATTGAAGCAGGGGAGCAGCCCTCATACGATGCAACAAGCATATCAGAAATAACCCCTGGGATAAATTAAAATGGATACCAGCCTGGCGAAGTGAAAACATGTTTTGTGGACAAGGTTAAATGGTCACATAACCAGTGTAATAGGTTAATTCTGAATTGTGTTAGACAATTAAACAGCTGAATACACTAATTTAGCTTACTGCAGCAGTAGGAGGAGTCTCCATTAACACCCTCATCCTCAGTGTTGGCAGGGCCCAGTTTCTGAGTTCAAAAGGCACATTTGGAACATTTACAAATATCTTAGCCAGTGATGCAGAAAGAATGATTTGGACATCCTCCTGAGATTCCATCAATAGGGTAGCCCAATTCAATTTACTTCATATTATCTCAATACATAGTTACATACGCTGGCTGCTATAACAGTTCTGACAGCATCCCAGCTGCAGTGCTCAAAAACTAAACTTATTTATAGTCAAGCTATATCATTACTGATACGACACTGGTATCAAGCCAACAAAGTGCAAAAT
The DNA here is from genome assembly GCF_048418815.1 of Hemitrygon akajei. Lineage (NCBI taxonomy): Eukaryota > Metazoa > Chordata > Chondrichthyes > Myliobatiformes > Dasyatidae > Hemitrygon > Hemitrygon akajei. The sequence continues at coordinate 39,460,618 of NC_133133.1, forward strand.
AATTAACATTATTTGGTCGCATAAAAACCAAAGTGGCTACTACTGCCCAGCAAATTGTGAACTCATCTACCCCCAATCAACAGCAAATTGCCCAAGAGCACTACGGTTGGCATTTCTTAACTAGTAAGCTAATCAGTAATGCATGGGCAAATGTGGACAAAACAGATCAACTGCTGAGGTGGCTGCCTTTGAAATCAAAGCATCGTTTAACTGTGTGTGGTGTCGAGAAGTCGTAGCAAAACTGAGTCTCAGTACTGGATGGTGTCATGTAGGTAATCATCTCTATTGGAGGTGAATTATCCTGTCTAAAAAATATCATTTAACAGACCTTGAATCTTCAAATGTTCCACTAGTGGACCATTTTTTTCTTATTAGGCAAAATGGAGCTATTTGCTGCTGACTGTAAAGTACCTAATTCTCACAAACAAAACTATCAATTACTTTATTATTCACACTTTTTCTGGAAAACCACCACCCCAATCAAAGGCCTGTGACTTCCCTTTCAAAGTTGACCTTTGAACCGCCTGTGCGACTTGGCGTTTTTGCAGTGTGAACTTAGGTCTCTGTGCAGTTCAGTTGCCGCGTGCCGTGTACAGGCTGTTTTGGGGTGGCAGGGCCCAAACCCAAGGGCAGGGAAGGAGCCAATGTTTGGACTTGGAGGTGATTCGAAGCGGTGGAGCTGAGGCGAGTTGAGGGGCTGGGGCCTGGGCCTGAGGGCAAGGAACAAGCTGATGTTTGACCTGTTTAAGCGCCAGGCTAGATTGGAAAGGTTGGGTGTGGGCCAAATCAAGGCTGCAGACCCCAGGCCCGAGAGCGTAGTGCAGCAGCGGAGCCCAGGTCCGAGAGCGAGGAACCATCTGGCCGATTTAAGTGCAAGGCCAGATCCAAAAGGTCAGGGTGTTGGGACCAGAGGAGAGGGATGGGCTGGTGTTCAGCCTGCTGCTCACAAGGATTTTCGATCTCTACATTGCACTGAGCTGTGACCCACAACAAACTGGCTCCTGGATCTTTGAACTTTGAACTTTGAGCTTTGGATCGGCTGTGACCGGCTTACGTGGCTGCGAACTCACTTTCGTGAACTTCACTGCTGAACATTATTTGCTTACTTTTGTTGTTTATGTGATTTGTTTCCTCTGCATGATATGCTTTTGGCTGCCTGTAAGGAGACAATTGTAAAGGTTGTATATAGCATACGTATTTGATAATTAATGTACTTTGAGCTTTTAATTCAAGAAATGGAATACTGAGTACACAAATGCCTAGAGCTTCATAGGTAGAGCTTCAGTCAGACATCACAGGCAAATTATTTGGGTTGTCCTTTTTCTCAAAGCAGGCTTATTGTAGAAAATGATAGCAAAAAAAAGAAGTAAAGATCCAAAAATGAAATTGAATTTAATTACCATGATTAGTCATGTTTTAAGTAGGTTTTCTTCAGATTTGAATAATTTAATTTTGTGCTCAGTGGTGACTAAATAATGTTAAGTCTATAAATCCATGGTAGAGATATGCTCTATCTTGCATGTACAGAATGGACAAACATTAACGGCTGATCTTGAGCAACATCGTGTATCAACATGCAAGAAGTGCTCGGTAGTGGTTAGATTCCTGCTGTTACTTCCCCTTGACTATGACTTTGCAACCCACGGCAGAGTGTTGAAATAACCCTTTTTCTAATGCATCGTTAACTCTCATAGTTCAAGTTCATTTCTAAGACATTTTCCAAAGAAAATAATTTATCATAAATGTAGTGTACATATAAGTAAAAATATAGAAATATGAATACAATTATTAGAACTATGTTTCTAGAGTTATATACATAGTTATGTTTCTCTGATCTGGTCTGTATTATTTCATGTCTGATCTTCCTGACACTGGGTGGGTCCATAACAGCCTAAAATTCAAAGACTTATCCAGTAAACTATACAAGCTTCTGAGTTTAATTTCTTGTCTGTTTTATTAGCTGACTGCAGCAGATAACACAAAATATGGCAACAATCTAGTGAAGAATATTCTCCCATGCAGATCCAAAGCCAGAAACTAAAATGTGGCTCACGAAGTTAACTCCTTTGGGGGGAATGAAAGGGGATTAGTGTAGGATTATTGTGAATGGCTGCCTACGATCAGTGCAGATCTGTGTGATGAAGGGCTTGCTTCAATGCTGTATGAATCTATAACATAAACCAGTAACATCGAACTGTACCTTGTGGCACCAATGGTAAGACCGATACTGTGCATTTAATTAGCATTATGAGTCTTCTCAACATGCAAAATTATCAAGGTAACCTTCTTTACTTAATTGGGTCTTTTTGCTTTGTTGGATGATTTTGTAGTAAACTGGATCAGCAAATTTGCTGATCACACCAAGATTGGGGATTATCAAAACTTGCAGCAGATCTGGACCAGCTGGAAAAATGGGCTGAAAAGTGGGAAATAGTCATGAGATAATGTCATAAATAAAGCTTTTAGAACATAAATCAAAGTATTGCGTACAGGATTTGGGATGTCATGTTGAAGGAGTAAAAGATGTGGATGAGGCCTAAATTGGAATATTGTGTGCAGCTTTGGTCATCTGCCCACTGGATAAGTGACAATAAGATTGAAAGAGTGCAGAGAAAATTTACAAAGTCATTGCCATGAATTGAGGGCCTGAGTTATCGGAAAGCTTGGATATGTTAGGACTTTATTCCCTAGTGTGTAGGAGAATGAGGGGAGATTTGATAGATAAATACAACATTATGAGGAGTAAATTCAAATAGGGTTTTTCCACTGAGGTTGGGTGAGACTAGAACTAGAGGTCATGGGTTAAGGGTGAAAGTTAAACTGCTGAAGGGGAACGTGAGAGGGAACTTCTTTCACTCAGAGGGTGGTGACAGTGTGTACGAGCTGCCAGCAGAAGTGGTGGATGTGGGCTCGATTTCAACATTTAAGAGAAATTTGGACAGGTACCTGGATGGCAATGACTAGATGGGCTGAAAGGCTTGTTTCTTTGCTGTGGTGTTCAATGACTCTATGGCTCTAGTTTGTCTTCTTTTGCACACTAGTTAGTTAGTGCTTTATTGTCATTCCTGAGGACAAGATTGCAGTATTGCTGCGTTCAGTGCAAAACCTCACACTGGCAGTTCAATTACTGAAAACACAATGACTAAATTTAAAATAAAGTCTGAGTTATTTAGAGTGACACCTAAGTAAAAACTGAATTAAAAACAAACAACTCTGAAATGGGCCGTTGTTCAGTTGCACGGCCCTGGGAGAAAAGGTGTTTTTCCGTCTGGATGTCCATGCAGAGATGATTCTGTATCTCCTGCAGGATGGTAGGAGATTGAACAGGTGATTACTGGGGTGGGATGAGTCCAGCATGATTCTACGAGCCCATAGTAGACATTATGAGTTGAAAGTGGTTTCCATATCTGGCAGTTGTGCCTCAATGGCGTTCTGTGCAGTCCTGATCATTTCTGAGGTGCTCTTTGGTCAATCTTGTTGTACCATACTGTCATGCCGCAGGTCAGAATGTTCTCAGTTACACATTGATAAAGGCTTACCAACAGCTTTTGGGACAGATTTGCTCTCTTTAAACTCCTAAGTTAGTATAGGCCCTGATGGGCCTTCCCTATACCAAGGAGGTGTTGGTGGTCCAAGAGAGCTCCTTTGTGACATTCACTCCCAGGACCTTAGAGCTGGAGATCCTTTGCACTGCTTCACCGTTTGAGTAGTGGTGGCTGACCACGCCTTTTTTGATTTCCTGAAATCAATAATCATTTTTTGGGGTTTTTCGATGTTGGGTAAAAGGTTATGGTTTATTGCCCCACTCAGACGGTTTTAGCACCTCCTCTCTGTATGTGGTTTCGTTGTTGTTTGTAATTAAACCAATCTCTGTGTTATTGTCTGCAAATTTGATGATGGAATTGGTGGCATAGGCAGGGGTACAGTAATGAGTGAAAGGAGTGGGCTCAGTACCCATCCCTGGGGTGCGTCAGAGTCCAAGGTCAGGGAGATTGATGCATACTTGCCTAGTCTGACTGTCTGGGTGTGATTGGTATGGAAGTCCAAAATCCAGCTGCAAAATGATATATTGAGTCCCAGATTGTGTAGTTAAATGATCAGCTTGTTGGGGAGTATGGTGTTGAAGGCAGACTGTATTCAATAAAAAGCATTCTGTTGTCAGTGTCCTTAAGCTCCAGGTGTTCCAACATGATGCGGAGAGCGATGGAGATGGTATCCTCGGTTGATCTGTTTGCCTCACAGGCAAACTAGTGTTGGTTAGAGTAGCAAGGATGGTGTTCTTAATGTGGTCTCTCCAGGCATTTAGCGGCTATGGGGGTGAGTACACCTGATCTGTAGTCATTGAGGCATGTTACCGCTGACTGCTTTGGGATTGGTGTGATGGTTGATGTTTTGAAGCGTGAAGGGGCAGAGGGAGGTTATAGATTTCAGGAAAAGCCTCTGGCAGCTGGTCAGCGCAGTCCCTGAGGACCCACAGACGTATGCCGTCTGGCCCAGCTGCTCTGCCTGCGTTGACCCTGTGGATTTGGTTGTTAATCTGTCTTTGTCTCTTTATATCAAGTTTCTCAAAAATTTATCGCATTTCTTTTTTTTTACCTGGAAGTGCCTGCAAGAAAATGAATCTCAAGGTTACGTGTGGTAAAATTCATGTACTTTGACAGTAAGATTGCATTGTTGTGTGTTGTGTTGCACGTTCACCTGTCGGTAATTGCCTGGCCTTGGCTCTCTAGAGCACATTATTTTCAGACTCGAGTTTCCTTTCATTCATTCCTTGAATATTTCCAATTTATACTCAAACTGTTGCCTTTGCTCCAAAGCAACCGTGAATACATTCACTCACAGCCTCAGGAACTGTTGGCATTCATCTCACCAGCAAAAATACTTGCCGAGAGGGAGAGTAACAAGTAGTGGCCCCTTTCAAAATCTGGAAACTGGATAACGATTAAGAAATTATCATCTTCTGTCCATTGAAGGACTATGTTAGAAATCTTAAAAATGGAATATTGTGTGAAGATCTTGCCTGAGAATCTCTACTTTTATCAGTCATTCCGTCAGTCGGTACAAGGTCACCTGGATAATCCTATTTCCTTCTGCATACCTCCAGTGTTGTAGAGGTGCATCAGTGAGGCCTCTATGTCTATAGATCCATGTGAAAGATATCTATAAGAAGGAAGGCAATGGTTCTAGAGGTGTCTAGGCCTCACGTTACCTTCTTCCCTTTTTCTGACCCTCCTCTTTAAAATAAAGATATTTTTATTATGATCTACTTGTCTGGGATGCAATAACAGTAGCATGGTAATCACTTTGAATATACGCACAGTGGCCACTTCATTAGGTACAGCTGTATACCTCCTAAATGGCAGATAACTGATCAACCAATCAATTGGTAGCAACAAATCACGTGATGACACAAAGGTTGGGGGTGTTGTGGATAGTGTGGAGGGCTGTCAGAGGTTACAGCGGGACACCGATAGGATGCAAAACTGGGCTAAGAAGTGGCAGATGGAGTTCAAACCAGATAAGTGTGAAGTGGTTCATTTTGATTGATCAAGTATGATGGCAGAATATAGTATTAATGGTAAGACTCTTGGCAGTGTGGAGGTTCAGAGGGATCCTGGGGTCCGAGTCCATAGGACGCTCAAAGCAGCTGTGCAGGTTGACTCTGTGGTTAAGAAGGCGTACAGTGTATTGGTCTTCATCAATCATGGAATTGAGTTTAGGAGCCGAGAGGTAATGTTGCAGCTATATAGGACCCTGGTCAGACCCCACTTGAAGTGCTGTGCTCAGTTCTGGTCGCCTCACTACAGGAAGGATGTGGAAGCCATAGAAAGGGTACAGAGGAGATTTACAAGGATGTTGCCTGGATTGGAGAGCATGTCTTATGAGAATAGGTTGAGTGAACTCAGCCTTTTCTCCTTAGAGCAATGGAGGATGAGAGGTGACCTGACAGAGGTGTACAAGATAATGAGAGGCATTGATCGTGTGGATAGTCAAAGGCTTTTTCCCAGGGCTGAAAAGCATGTAGACATGGCCAAGAGGTTTAATTGTTGTTCAGGCCAAGCATCAGAAAGGGGACAAAATGTGGTCTAAGTGACTTTGACTGTGGAATGATTGGTGGTGCCAGATGGGTTGGTTTGAGTATCTCAGGAACTACTGATCTCTTAGGTTTTGCACAGACAAAACTCTCCAGAGGTCCCCAAGAATGGGTAGAAAAGCAAACAAAAAAAACCCATCCAGTCAGTAGGAGCTCTGTGGGCAAAAATGCCTTGTTAATGAGAGAGATCAGAGGAGACCTCAGAGAGAGGTCAGACTGCATGAAGCGGACAGGAAGGTGACAGTAACTCAAATAACCACATGTTCCAACAGTGGTGTGCAGAAAAGCATCTCTGAGCAGAACACATCGAATCTTGAAGTGGATGGACTACAACAGCAGAAGACCATGAACTTACACTTAGTGGCCGCATTATTAGGTACCCAATGAAGTAACCACTGAGTGTATCATTTGGAAGCCAATTTGGCCCAACCAATCCACACAGTTATTTATGTTCCATTCATCATTCTTTAGCTAAAGATATAAGTATTTCCCTCTGTTCCCCCTCCCTTAAATGCTTGGCAAGCCCTTTTTAAATGCTGCTTCGTCAATGCACCATCAAATATGCTTATTCAGCTCTCAAAGTACTGAAGAGGTTATTACATAAGCATACACAATAACTTCCTCCTCTGTAGCTGTGTTAAACATTTGAAGCAGAGGTAGAAGGAATGGGGTAGTGGGATAAGTCCTGCCTATTTAGTCCTTTTTCGAACAAGCTTTTGGAATCCCTTAGAAGTGTTATGAAAGTGGAGGAGTATTTCAGTTCTTTTACAGAGTACATAGAAACAGTCTTTAATCTACTCACTGCCCAAATCCACCCCCATAGTGTGCAGCACTTAGAGAAAGAAGTTATAATGACATAGATCTTTTAAGATTACAAGTGCACTGTATCAGAGTCGGGTTTATTGTTACTGACATATACCATGAAATTTGTTGTTTCGTGCAGCAATATATTGCAAGATATTAAATTACTATAAGCTACAAAAAGTAGTGAGGTCGTGTTCATGGGTTCCTGGACCATACAGAAATCTGATGGCAGTTGGTAGAAGGTGTTCCTAAAATGTTGAGAGTGGGTCTTCGGGCTCCTATATCTCCTCTCTGATATTAGTAATTAGGATAAGGACATATATTCTATGGAACAGAACACTCTGTATTACAGGAACCCAGGGCCATCCCGGTAACTGACTGTTTGGAGAAATACAGAATCAAGTTCCCTCTGCTCTGACCAAAATTTCAACCTCTGAAGATATTCTGAGTAAATTTTTAAATTTACATCACCCCCGGTTGTCTGGCTGCCATCTTCAGGAAGACTGCTCAATTAAAGGAAAGCCACTCGAGAACCTAAGGCTCAAAGGAATTACTTGAGGAGAGTTGTAATGGGATGAGGGCCTTTTAATGGTATGCAGTCCACCCACTTAAAATAATGCAGGAATCTGGTGAAACATCCAATCAAAGGTTTAGATTGTAGGGTCTGATTGTAATTTATAGATGCAAACTGGCAGAATTTGTGTGGGCTCTCTGTACATTCATAACTGGCAGCAAAAAGCTGAAGCAGTACACCAAAGGAGGATCTTCAAACTATTTATCTTTGCCTCAAACTAATTCGAGTTTCTGTCAGCATACTTCCAGCCAGTGAACATTCATATTCACCTCCATGCTAGCTGAACAACAAGCAGCTCTCCATCTGATTACTGAGTAGGTGTGAGGAGCTCATCAGCTTTAGTTTTAGTCATCAGAGAAAAAAAATGGTTTCACAAAGCTTGCTATCTTAAGGGACCAGATGGCAGTCAGATTACTTTGGCCTGTGTTAAATAAATTGATCTCAGATAGAATTGCATTGACATGCTCCATTGGGGCAGCGCAAGGAAAATAAGCCAATCATTATTGTTATGTTGTTGGATCTGCACCACAGTTGTGTTTGGCTCTGATATTCTCTACAGCTGAGTGCCTGCTGACAGACACTTGCTATGCTTGTGACAAGTGCGTGGGCAATTTGAGCAAGTTCTATTGCCTTTCATATGATATTTGAAAAAAGACTGTGTGCAAGTTTAGGAAATGGGATTTGAAAATGGCCAAAATTATCTTGTAGATGCAACCAAAGGAAGAAAAACAATACTCAAACACACAACAGCTTTTAGAGTTATTTGCTTGCTTATTTTGGAAACACACAAGAAGCATAAAATTCCTCTTTTGGTATTTAATTTTAAGATGAGAGAAGTTTTTACACTGAGTTATGAAGACAATTTTAACGCCCCCCCCCCACCACCAAGAAGATAGCACAAATTTTAACATTAAATTTTCAGCTGTAAGTTTCACAATAGGCCTTGCCATCTTGTCACTTCTCATACAGATATTTCCTGAAGCAAAACCTCAAAATTATCTTCCTCATTCTGAGTTTCCTGCAGAGGATTTATGACCAGCCTCCAGTATTTCAGAGAGCCAATCAAATTGGAGAAATTGAAAAATGTTTGTCCCATTACTAGTCAGTTGTCTACTTGGCTTCATCATCGACTCGCTGAGCACGAATGATGAAGTAGGTGCTGCCTTCTGGTAGGTTTGACTGTTGGCCACAGTCGAGGAGGTACAAATTTAATCATTATTTCAATTTTTTTTAAATCATTGATGGAAGTATAATTATTAATCAATAGTTTTAAAACTTAACTTTTTTTTAAATGTCACTTCTCTAAAGTTAATGCTTTGTGGGTGAAAGATATTAGTACAGTATCCTGGAAAATTCTAATGTAGCCTGGGCACAGCGTAATGCTCTATAACAAAACGCAATGACCTTAAAACTAATTCTGTAAATGAATTTTATGGTTCAGTTAACATAGAAACATGCATTTATTACATCACATCCACAAATAGCGAGAAACAATGTATAGAAACCATCCGGAGATTTTTTTCAATCTATAAAATTAACACTGAACAGCCTGACAATGAGTGGAAAATCACCCAAGGCTAATGCATGCTAAATATTGCTTTGGCTTAACCATGGCAATGATAAGACAAAATTTACAAGATTTTAAATGTTTTACATACAATATTATACTTTAATCCAAAGGGAATATAAATACAAAATAGCATCATATCTAATGTCTTTTGGAAGCAATAGAATTCATTAATAGTGAGACTGATACAGAAGCTGTGAAAGTTCCTTCAAATTATTGTAAGCAGGATCTCTGAAGTTTCTGTAACAGCTAAAGAATGCTTGGCCATTCCTCCATTCTAGCTGACATTTCCTTCCGTTTTGGAAGAGAAATAACCGGCCATTAATTCAAATCTCATATAAATATTGAGGTGTTAAGTTTAAAATACTCTACAATTTTATTTCAATTGTAGGTTCAGTGAGAAGACACATGCTCTCCTGCTAGACCAATACAAAAATTCCCCAGTGTCTATTGCAGAATAAGCCCCTATCGATTTAGGCTCAACCGTGCATTATTGATCTCAGCAGCACATGCTGAGAAGTGGGGATATTGTCCAAGATTTGCAATCCTAATTACTTTCACTGCTGGATAGAGGATAATTATTATTAAGGGCAGGATCCAGCCCACCACATTTCAATAGCCTGGTAGTTCTCACTATCAAGGCTACAACTTGGATGATTGCTCAAAAACAGACATGCCTGAAAACACTCAGGACATCAGGGAACAGTTGTGGAAAGAGAAACAGAGATGATGTTTCAGTTCAAAGAGCACCCATCAGATCAAACAGCTAATATCGATCACCATCATGGTAAGGATGGTGTTTTCAGGATAAGACTGGAACGATATTGAGAACAAATTAATTTCAGTTCTTCAGGTAATTTCTGAAAATATTAATGTAATACCTTGGGAACATTACAGTAATAATTGCACTCATCTTTTGAAGCACAATACAAGGTGATATGGAGTAAATTTATATTTATTATATAGAAAGAGTATAATTTCTTGATTTTATGTTATATATTATTATCCATGTTTCACATATATCTTCTCATATGATTCCATATTTTTCTCAGAATGCTTCTACATTCATCTTGCCAATGGATTTCAATAGCTTCTCTACAATTAATCCAGGGCTGTATTCAGCACATGAAATGTAATTGAACAATCATTATTCAGAACTTACTCATAATTATCATTGTTAACGTATAAAATATTTGAAAAAGAACAGAAAATGATTAAATCAGTTCCATTGTGCGTAATAAAAACCGCGGGAATACTTGGAATTCTTGGCGGTCAGAACCCAGTGATGTTCTCTGTACTCAGTTTGCACACAATGATCATCAAAGCTCTATTTTACAGATTTTGTCTGTTCATTTCAGGTGCAGAGAAACCGAAGGCGACTTCGCAGTAGCTTCCATCGGAATGATCACAGCTTCTGCTCTGAGTGTATTTGACAAGCTGAATTCAGACACTCGATTCAAAGCAGTGTCAGTTTGTCAAATACCCCAAGGGCAAAGCTGAAAGGCAACTGAAGCTTCTCCAGGGCTGAGCAAGGCTTGGAGATGCAAGCACACAACTAACAAGGCTCTGTTACCTGCATGCATACTGTACGTATAAATGTGTACACGTGCATAATTCTAGCATGAAACGAACGTTCTGTGATAATTAGATAACAGTTGTATAGAGTTGCCTATTTAAATCTAGCAAAAGATTGTAAGATTAAACCAAAGGGTATCATGCATGATATGAGGAGATAATGTTAATGACACATTAAGAGTGCTAAATGAAGAAGTAGAAGTTTTTTTTTGACATAAGTGTAGAATAGGCCCTACCAGCCCTTCCAGCCTCATCACCCAGCAATCCCCCAACTTAATCCTAGCCTAATCATGGGGCAATTTACAATGACCAATTTACCTACCAACTTGTTGTCTTTGGCCCGAAGGAATCCCATGCAGTCACAGGGGGCACGTGCAAACTCCTTGCAGGAAGCAGCAAGCACAGTAAAGTGTTGTGCTAACCACTATGCTGCCATGCAGCCACAACTGGGCCATTAGCCCAGCACCCACGCGTCTGCATGTTTAACACACATATTCCAAACGTTTGGTGCACAGACATTGACTACATTGGCACTGTGACTTTCCATTTACTGACACAGAAGGACTTGGTAGTCCCCTGACTCATCCATTTTGGGAGAAAATGCTTCATAAATGTCACCAAATATTCATCTCTTGCTATTCACGCTGCTATTGAGAATGAGCCAGGAAATGAGGAAGACTTGTAAACCGGCATTAATCTGAGTTTTCATATTAAAAATCCATTGTAAAATCAAAAATGTAAATGAAAGTATCTTCAAGGTTTTGTGGCCACAACACAGTTTGAAATGTAGTGGCATTAATCATTGTATGCATTATGTTAATAAAGCTCCATTGAATACTTCTGATCATTTTTCCACAATCTTCATCCAGTTAAGGTACTGATTCTCACTGCTGTGAGATTCTTTGACAATTGGCATCTATTTGATACTTTGGTCATTATCCATCATTTCATACATGAGGCTGTATAGTGAGCGTATTTGATTATAATAAATATTACAAACAAAATTTACTCTTTACTGATAATCAATCCCAATCCCACAATAGCCAATGGATAACAGTAAACAGTGGGAATTTTTGATTATTTATCCCCTACCATGTGATACCAAAGGTATTACATTGTTCCATTGGACTATAAGACTGGCAGCAATCAGTTTGAAAATGGGAAACCCTACGAACAGGTAAGCTGTGCTTTTAATGCTGTTGGTTGTAGGACATAGGTTACAAGACACCAAAGAATCCAAAGTAACTTCAAGTAATCCAAAGAATCTTTTACATCCAGTTGAGATAGTAGATGAGATTTCATTATCATCTTTTAACCTGAAAGAGAAATATATTTGACAGTGCTGCCCTCCCACAAGACTTGACTAAGTAATTCTGTCAAAAATCTCTAGATTGAATCTACAACCTTATGACAGTAAACAAAATGCTACCACTGGGGAAAGGCTGATAGCGCATGCAGGAACAGGAAACTTTGAGTGAATTCCTCTCAAATCCTGGTTGGTATAGGTAATACCTAAGAGAAGAGACAGGTTTTAGTTGTTTGTGTTCAGCTAAGTGATCATATGAACTCCCCTATGTTGCTTTAATTGATGGTTCTGTCTTTAAGCAATGGAGAAAGATTTGGCTTCTCTTTCCACTTCCTTCTGTCTGACAGTCTTGCTGGGTCTGTGTTATGATCAGGTCAATGCAGAATGCACAGACTCTACCACAAGTAGGACAGGAAATGTCTGATGGAACGACTAGGTGGGCAGTTTAGGTGATGATGCCTTCTTCTCTTAGACTGCGTTGTGCTCTATGTGTTCCTGGTGAATGCTGGAAAGTGAACTAGAGCAGGAAACACTCACCTGATCAGGAGATGTCTGAGGGGTGTGAAACCAAGTCAGTGACCTCTCATCAAAAGAAAAGATATCAACCTGAAATCTTTGCCTTTCCACAAATCCTAACTGGCCTGATGTGTATTTCCAGATTTTCTTCAAATTTAATGTTCATAATGACCATTGATAGAAAACAAGACACAAATGAACTCCAAAAAAAGATTCTGCTGTGATGCTGCCCTTAGTAAATTAACCTACTGGCACTTACTACTACTTAAACTCACACTCGGGTGGAGCACACAAAACGTATCTACTTTGTGACTGTAGCTTCTGGACAGAATGGGAGCATTCTAAGAGTGTATCCATTCTAGGAGGTTCAGTGATGCATGATGAAAACACAATGGGGAATTAATAAATGGTAGGCATTTTATTAAAAGATACGTAGTTTAATATGAAAATAAAACTGGAATTATTTATGACCAAGGTCTGGGATTCTCCACATCTTAAGTTTATCATTCGAGACTATCCAAACAAATAAATGATTATTTGTGAGAGAAAGAGTTAGCATTAAGTGAGGTAATTCTGTAAATATCTACTTATTCCATCAACTTTTGAAAAACAATTTACAATTTCACCTAGGAACCATGTGACCTGTGGGTAATTCTATTGAAGGGTCATTGCCATTGCTTAAGACATTGACTTTATTTTTCCATTTTATGTAGAAAGATTTCATATAGTGCAGCTTTCAAATCAGCAAAATAACAGAATATAAATAAAAATAGCATCAGTCTTTAAAAATATAAATGTCCTGCATTCCATCTGAAATCCAAACTCGAATCAGTCCACTGAGCCTAAAATCGCAAACCTGTAAGTTTACCAAAGAGTCTTTCATTGATCGAATTATATTTTAATAGCATCTGTTTATTGTTTGAAGCAAATCTGCAAAAATAAATACAATTAAGTTTTGTTTCACTCTTGCAAAGTAAAATGACTAATCTATGCAACCAGCAAGCTTGAAAAATATCTCCATATGATGCATCTGCAAAGTGCAATCACCCTGATACTTTTGATGAGTAGGTATATTTGATCGCTGATTAGAAATGCAAAATCAATTAAACATACAGATTCTTTGTACTGTTGCTTAATAGAATTCATCAAAAAGCTCTGAGTTTAATTTCAGAGTTGTGGAAGAGCACAATCTGTTATAGGAAAAGATTGATGTACTTGAATACAAATAAAAACTGCTTCAGGAAAATTGCTCCATATCTGCGTTTTTTTCCTAACCTTTATCACCATTGGCTTATTAATTCTAGTTGCAGCAGCAAATCCTACAAGCTTAAGTATACAAGTGTTAATTCTTGGTCAGTGCTGAGTTAGCAGGTCTCAGTCAGAACAACTATTCAAGCTTTACAATTAATTTCAGTATACTTGAGTTAGGGAAGTGAAACTAAGCCAGGACTCCCACTTCTGTTTGCTAACTAATGTGTGAAAATACATACAGATAAAACTGTGAGATTGAAAAAGGTAAAACTATGATCCCATCCACAACCCAGATAGATGTACATCCTACATAATACCTTACAGTTTACAAAGAGCCCGAAAGACTTTGTAGAATTTTTAAAGCGTAGTTATTATGCTAAAGCAGAAAATAATTTAAGAAGATTACTACTGCCAACAGAGTTGAGCCTATGTCAAAGCCTTGAGGAGAAAGAAGAAGGAAATTAGAAAACAGTTGTGTGTTCAGAGTTTTGCAAGTTCATACAACTATTTAACTCTAAATGAAATTGGTTTATTCTGTATGTCTACAGTTACACTGCATCTTCAGTTATACAGAAATTGCTCAACTTTCTAGTTCTTCAATTTAAAATTATATAGACTAAAACATAGCAAACTACAAACAAGCTGATGCAATTAATTCAGCAGAAGGAGAAGCTGTGGGTTACTGCTCAACATATTTAACACATTTCCACTGAAAATTGAGAAATGTTTGCAGTATTGCACAGCCATTTCCTAAAGGTTTTGCAAAAGCGCTGTGGCGTTTCTTTTCAAGCTGATCCAGGTTGTTAATATTCTGTGTAATTTATCAGTTGTTCAGAGTTGCTACTAAAAATTATTTGCAACTTTTTCATTGAAGTGCAATGCCCTACGCAGATTAAAACAGGATAATGTTCTAAATAAAGGCCAGGAAAATTAAATTTGACAAAATAACCTTATAGGTGATAAATAATCATAATAAAATCCTATTCCCTGAAATTGATGAGGTCATATAAGGATTATGTCGTAGTAGCATCAAGCCAGATGCTGAGATTGAATAATTTTAAAAAAACATGAATTAAAATCCCATCACTGGAATCCAAATTTGTTCTTCTTGAACTTATAAATAGACATCAGTTGATTAGAAATATCTTTGATACTGTTGTCTTTGTGCTAAAACCAAGCTGATTTTTTAGGGAAGGAAGTTTTTCACCCTCTCCCAGTCTGGACTACACCTGATACCAGCCAGAACCAGCATGGATGATTTTAAATTGAATTGGTCAGACAATCCATTTCAGTTGTATTGTGGACATCTGAGGATGAGGAACCATTTATGCCTTAAAAATAAATAGCAATATAGGACCAAGATACAAACTATAAGTGAAATACACTACAATTTGGAGCTTCCACTGTACAAAAGGAGCATCCTGTAATCTTCTGTAGGTGGCAGACACCATAGCAGAGAGCACAGAGCACAGCACAGCACAGAGGTCGTGTAAAGGCAGTGATAACTCTTGAAGGTCCTAAAAACTGTATTTTGTTGCTTTTGGGAGAACCTTGAGGTATCACAAGAAATGTATAATGGTCAGTGGCCAATATCAGGTTTTTCTCTTCCTCTTTTTGACAGCTTCTTCTTTCTGGCCCGTGAAGAGTGTGCACCCGCACTCCCACGCAGTATCAGCCTGGCTGCGGGTGGGCAGCATGATGACAAGAAAGCTCAGAAGATGGCTATATCCCCAAGCTCAGTGTGACAAAACATCTAAATACAGCAAACATAGCAGCTGAAATCCCTGCTCGTGGGATTGGCGGAAAGGTGGATAGAGTGGATCATTTGAAAAGGTCAGGGTTCAGAGGGAGGCTGCACAAGTATTTCTCTGGTACAGCCCAGAATTGGACAGCTTTCAAACTGAAAACCAGACCACAATGCATTGTTCAAACATTATCTTTTTCTTGGATGCCCACTGTGTTTTTGTAGTATAATCTGATATTATTTCCTTTTTTTTGTATTCAGTCTTTTTTTTCTTTCAACCCTGTCTACTTTCACAGTGGGATACATTGAGAATTTTATTTAAATTTTAAAACCCTGACAGAGGAAATTACCTTTAATACCTTTAACAAATGAAAATAATATTGGGACTATATTTAGACCGCCAGTCTAAATTGCTTGACTACAAACTTCCACATCAACTTCCTTCAACATGATACTTAGGAGGATACAAATTACAAGGAAGAGTCTGTTAAGAAATGGCACTAGAGAACAACACTGCACAGCACAAGTCCTTTGGCCCGTGATATTGTGCTGACCTTTTAACCTACTCTACAACCTTTCTCTCCCTTCCTTCCCACATAGCCCTCTATTTTTTATCTACTGAATATACCTACCTAAGAGTTTCTTAAATGGAATTACTAATAGTTTGCCAAGAACAATCATCGTTATGAAAAGACCAGGATCGCCCATGTCACATAATGAATGAATGAATGGATTATAGAACTACTAGTGAATGAAGGAGGTTGAGGGGTGACTTGAGAGATCTGTACAAAATGATAAGAGGCACACACAGAGCAGATAGCCAGAGAGTTTTAGCCATGGTGGAAATGTCCAATGCAAGAGGACATAATTGTAAGTTGATTGGAGGGAAGTACAGAGACGTCAGAGGTAATTCTATACACAGTGTGTGGGCAAGTGGAATACCCCGCTAAGCATGGTGGTAGAGGCAGATACATTAGGGGCTGTGGTGAACTACATATACCTGTCTGGACTGCTCCTGTGGCTCCTCCCACAGACCCCTGCTGACTGCTCCTGTGGCTCCTCCCACAGACCCCCTGCTGACTGCTCCTGTGGCTCCTCCCACAGACCCCTGCTGACTGCTCCTGTGGCTCCTCCCACAGACCCCCTGCTGACTGCTCCTGTGGCTCCTCCCACAGACCTCTGCTGACTGCTCTTGTGGCTCCTCCCACAGACCCCTGTATAAAGGCGACTGAGGCCTATTGCCCTGCCTCATTCCCCAGGATGTAGTGTTGTTCATTCTTCCAGTCAATAAAAGTCGATACCTCGCTTCCTACGTCTCAGCGTGAGTTATTGATGGTGCATCAGGGGCATTAAAAAAACTCTTAGATAGGCCTATGGATGATGCAAACTGGAGGGCTTGTAGGAGGGAAGTGTTGGATTGATTGCAGCATAGGTTAAAATGCCAGCACAGTATCATGGGCTGAAGGGCCTGTACTGTGATGTATTGTCCCATATTCTATAATTTACAATCTAATGGAACACTTTGACTTGCATAAACATTATCAAAACATTTGTACAATCCTAGGAAGTGGGACAGACAGATGCTAAGACAGGCAAGCTCAACTGCCCAATGTGTAAACTCTCAACCTGTATTTTCATAGATACAAAGAAAAGTAAGCTGTAAATGGTCAATATTTCTATTCCTGTCAACACTTTAAGCTTCAATTGCAACATTATCTTGCTTTGTCTTCACAGATGAGTCGGAGGAAGCCCATTAAATCCATGGTTAAACTTCAAATCATACATTATGATCAAACTGAGTGATTGGCATTTTCACAGTTCTAATGTCTCTTCTGAGGGGATTGAACACAGGCTATGTAGCAAATACACAACATAGTTTGGAGCTCTCCCTGATTTTATATAATTATATCTGCTCACCTAGTTAAAAGTACCTCATAACGACTGTCTTCTTCTAATCTCTTGGCATCCTCAACCTTCTGTTGGCACAACATTATTCTGGAAAACAAGAGTAAATATTTTACTCTTTGGTATTATGTTATTAATTTATGGAGAACTAGTGATAGTCATTGACTTTCATTGTTAGCTTTTTTAAAAATTTTTAGAAAATAGAAAATCAGTAGCTAACAGACTTTGTCCAGAGAATGTAACAAGCAACTACACACGGTGCATCTTTCCAACTCATCATCTAGTGTCCAACAAGATTAATCTTCCAACTGAGATTGCCTTCCAACTGTCCAGTTGATGCTGCTCACCTGCTCTAGGGTGATTCATAATATTTCACAATCACCATACAAGATTAAATTTGCGTTTTACACAAAATTGTAGAGTATAATTTTAATTCTGGTGCCCCATCCCCCTTGTTCTAGCAGCTTTGTTGTCTTCCTATAGCTGGGAGTTGTATTCCACTACAGTTATTATTCCTTCAGCGTTCATTTTCTCAATCATTTTAAACTGATACAAATAGCTTTATTTCAACAAATCTCCTTGTATATTGGCTTTTTCTGTATCATGTTTCTCAAGACATAAAAACTGCAGTTAGCTTTTCTGCCTCCTGTAGTACAAGGTGTCCCTTTATTATTTCAAGGTTACATTCCTGAAAACTGACCAAAACTTGAATTTCCGTAGGTGGTAAATGATGAATTTCCCCCAGAATTATAATATGAAATCTCTAGCCTTGACTAATGTCAGGCTACATTAGGCTTAATCTGAAATATTTAACTATCTCCTGAGTTTGCAAAGTCTGCACACAGTAGAGTGTTTGAAGCTGATTCCAGCAAGTCAGCTGTGAGAAATATTTATCTGAAACAAGCCAGGTGGAGTAATGGGGGGGGAGATGATCTGTAAATCAGTGAGAAAACTCTGGGCCTGGCCGTTCAATAATGAAAGAGCATGCTAACAGGATCTGTCTCAGGGTCTGCCACATCTGATATTACCTGAAGAAGAGTATGCAGAAAGCATCAACTTTTTACATGTGTCATCTCTGCACTGTTTCCGTGTCAAGCGAGGGGGGTAAATTACAGGAAGGGACAGAATTTGCAAAAGGTGGATTAATGCAAATCACACATTTCAAAACACAAACAACCCTGGAGGAAAACCACTAAAACTCATTTTTGCAATTACCTATAACATCTTCATGATAGCCATATTCTTCACTTCATACATGGATCAATACGCAGCTTTTCCTTCTTAGATTCAAAACCTCTTGCGCTAAAGTACCACTGCATAGGTCTGTGCATAAAATAAAGGCTACAACACCATTATACTATTCAGGGAACACTGACAGTGTGGTTCCCGGGAACAGAACAAAAAAAAAGTCTACAGGATAATGAGAGACATTGATCGTGTGGATGGTCAGAGGCTTTTTCCCAGGGCTGAAATGGCTAACACGAGAGGCCACAGTTTTAAGGTGCTTGGAAGCAGGTACAGGGGAGATCTCAGGAGTAAGTTTTTTATGCAGAGAGTGCTGAGTGCGTGGAATGGGCTGCCGGCAGCGGAGCTGGAGGAGGATACAATAGGGTCTTTTAAGAGACTCCTGGATGGATACATGGAGCTTAGAAAAATTCAGCACTAGGTAGTTCTAAGGTAAGGACATGATCAGCACAGCTTTGTGGGTCAAAGGGCCTGTATAGTGCTGTAGGTGTTCTATGTTTCAATGTTTCTAACATCAGTATACTAGTGAGGTAACGGACTGTGTGATTGAGGATGGAATGTCAGTATAGTATTGAGGGAGCTGACTGTGTGACTGGGGATAGAACGTCAGTATAGTATTGAGGGAACTGACTGTGTGATTGGGGATGGAACGTCAGTATAGTATTGAGTTAACTGACAGAATGATTGGGGATGGAAAGTCAGTATAGTATTCAGGCAACTGACTGTGTGATTGGGGATGGAACGTCAGTATAGTATTGAGGGAACTGGCTGTGTGATTGGGGATGGAATGTCAGTATAGTATTGAGGGAACTGGCTGTGTGATTGGGGATGGAACGTCTGTATAGTATTGAAGGAACTAACTGTGTTTTTGGGGATGGAACGTCACTATAGTATTGAGGGAAATGACTGTGTGATTGGGGATGGAACGTCAGTATAGTATTGAGGGAACTGTGTGATTGGGAAAGGAACGTCAGTATAGTATTCAGGGAACTGACTGTGTGATTGGGGATGGAACGTCAGTATAGTATTCAGGGAACTGACTCTGATTGGGGATGGAACGTCAGTACAGTATTGAGCGAACTGACGGTGTGATTGGGGATGTTACGTCAGTACAGTATTGAGGGAATTGACTGTGTGATTGGGGATGGAACGTCAGTATAGTATTGAGGGAACTGACGGAGTGATTGGGGATGTTACCTCAGTACAGTATTGAGGGAACTGACTGTGTGATTGGGGATGGAACGTCAGTATAGTATTGAGGGAACTGGCTGTGTGTTTGGGGATGGAAAATCAGTATAGTATTGAGTTAACTGACGGAATGATTGGGGATGGAACGTCAGTATAGTATTGAGGGAACTGGCTGTGTGATTGGGGATGGAACGTCTGTATAGTATTGAGGGAACTAAGTGTGTGATTGGGGATGGAACGTCAGTATAGTATTGAGGGAACTGTGTGATTGGGGATGGAACGTCAGTATACTATTTAGGGAAATGACTGTGTGATTGGGGATGGAACGTCAGTGTAGTATTGAGGGAACTGACTGTGTGATTGGGGATGGAACGTCAGTATAGTATTGATGGAATTGACTGAGGAATTGGGGATGTAAGGTCACTACAGGATTGAGGGAACTGACTGTGTGATTGGGGATGGATCGTCAGTATAGTATTGAGCGAACTGACGCTGTGATTGGGGATGGAATGTCAGTACAGTATTGAGGAAACGGACTGTGTGATTGAGGATGGAATGTCAGTATAGTACTGAGGGAACTGACTGTGTGACTGGGGATGGAACGTCAGTACAGTATTGAGGGAACTGACTGTGTGATTGGGAATGGCACGTCAGTATAGTATTGAGGGAACTGATGGAGTGATTGGGGATGGAACGTCAGTATAGTATTTAGGGAAATGACTGTGTGATTGGGGATGGAACGTCAGTATAGTATTGAGGGAACTGACTGTGGTATAGGGGATGGAACGTCAGTATATTATTGAGGGAACTGGCTGTGTGATTGGGGATGGAACATACGTATAGTATTGAGGGAACTGACTGTGTGACTGGGGATAGAACGTCAGTATAGTATTGAGGGAACTGACTGTGTGACTGGGGATGGAACGTCAGTATAGTACTGAGGGAACTGACTGTGCGACTGGGGATGGAACGTCAGTACAGTATTGAGGGAACTGACTGTGTGACTGCGGATGGAAAGTCAGTATAGTATTGAGGGAACAGACTGTGTGATTGGGAAAGTTAAGACAGTACAGTATTGAGGGAACTGACTGTCTGACTGGGGCAGGAACGTCAGTATAGTATTGAGGGAACTGACTGTGTGACGGGATGGAACGTCAGTATAGTATTGAGGGAACTGACTGTGTGATTGGGGATGGAACATCAGTATAGTATTGAGGGAACTGACTGTGTAATTGGGGATGGAACGTCAGTATAGTATTGAGAGAACTGACTGTGTGATTGGGGATGGAATGTAAGTATAGTATTCAGGGAACTGACTGTGTGATTGGGGATGGAACATCAGTATAGTATTGAGTTTACTGACGGAATGATTGGGGACAGAAGGTCAGTATAGTATTGAGGGAACTGACTGTGTGATTGGGGATGGAACGTCAGTATAGTATTGAGGGAAGTGACTGTGTGATTGGGGATGGAACGTCTCTATAGTATTGAGGGAACTAACAGTGTGATTGGGGATGGAACATCAGTATAGTATTGAGGGAACTGTGTGATTGGGGATGGAACGTCAGTATAGTATTGAGGGAAATGACTGTGTGATTGGGGATGGAACGTCAGTATAGCATTGAGGGACCTGACAGTGATTGGGGATGGAACGTCAGTATAGTATTGAGAGAACTGACTGTGATTGGGGATGGAACGTCAGTATAGTATTGAGCGAACTGACTCTCTGATTGGGGATGGAATGTCACTACAGTATTGAGGAAACGGACTGTGTGATTGAGGATGGAATGTCAGTATAGTATTGACGGAACTGACGGAGTGATTGGGGATGGAAAGTCAGTATAGTATTGAGGGAACTGTGTGATTGGGAAAGGAACGTCAGTATAGTATTCAGGGAACTGACTGTGTGATTGGGGATGGATCGTCAGTATAGTATTGAGCGAACTGACGCTGTGATTGGGGATGGAATGTCAGTACAGTATTGAGGAAACGGACTGTGTGATTGAGGATGGAATGTCAGTATAGTACTGAGGGAACTGACTGTGTGACTGGGGATGGAACGTCAGTACAGTATTGAGGGAACTGACTGTGTGATTGGGAATGGCACGTCAGTATAGTATTGAGGGAACTGATGGAGTGATTGGGGATGGAACGTCAGTATAGTATTTAGGGAAATGACTGTGTGATTGGGGATGGAACGTCAGTATAGTATTGAGGGAACTGACTGTGGTATAGGGGATGGAACGTCAGTATATTATTGAGGGAACTGGCTGTGTGATTGGGGATGGAACATACGTATAGTATTGAGGGAACTGACTGTGTGACTGGGGATAGAACGTCAGTATAGTATTGAGGGAACTGACTGTGTGACTGGGGATGGAACGTCAGTATAGTACTGAGGGAACTGACTGTGCGACTGGGGATGGAACGTCAGTACAGTATTGAGGGAACTGACTGTGTGACTGGGGATGGAACGTCAGTATAGTATTGAGGGAACTGACTGTGTGACTGCGGATGGAAAGTCAGTATAGTATTGAGGGAACAGACTGTGTGATTGGGAAAGTTAAGACAGTACAGTATTGAGGGAACTGACTGTGTGACTGGGGCAGGAACGTCAGTATAGTATTGAGGGAACTGACTGTGTGACTGGGGATGGAACGTCAGTATAGTATTGAGGGAACTGACTGTGTGATTGGGGATGGAACATCAGTATAGTATTGAGGGAACTGACTGTGTAATTGGGGATGGAACGTCAGTATAGTATTGAGGGAACTGACTGTGTGATTGGGGATGGAATGTAAGTATAGTATTCAGGGAACTGACTGTGTGATTGGGGATGGAACATCAGTATAGTATTGAGTTTACTGACGGAATGATTGGGGACAGAAGGTCAGTATAGTATTGAGGGAACTGACTGTGTGATTGGGGATGGAACGTCAGTATAGTATTGAGGGAAGTGACTGTGTGATTGGGGATGGAACGTCTCTATAGTATTGAGGGAACTAACAGTGTGATTGGGGATGGAACATCAGTATAGTATTGAGGGAACTGTGTGATTGGGGATGGAACGTCAGTATAGTATTGAGGGAAATGACTGTGTGATTGGGGATGGAACGTCAGTATAGCATTGAGGGACCTGACAGTGATTGGGGATGGAACGTCAGTATAGTATTGAGAGAACTGACTGTGATTGGGGATGGAACGTCAGTATAGTATTGAGCGAACTGACTCTCTGATTGGGGATGGAATGTCACTACAGTATTGAGGAAACGGACTGTGTGATTGAGGATGGAATGTCAGTATAGTATTGACGGAACTGACGGAGTGATTGGGGATGGAAAGTCAGTATAGTATTGAGGGAACTGTGTGATTGGGAAAGGAACGTCAGTATAGTATTCAGGGAACTGACTGTGTGATTGGGGATGGAACGTCAGTATAGTATTCAGGGAACTGACTCTGATTGGGGATGGAACGTCAGTACAGTATTGAGCGAACTGACGGTGTGATTGGGGATGTTACGTCAGTACAGTATTGAGGGAATTGACTGTGTGATTGGGGATGGAACGTCAGTATAGTATTGAGGGAACTGACGGAGTGATTGGGGATGTTACCTCAGTACAGTATTGAGGGAACTGACTGTGTGATTGGGGATGGAACGTCAGTATAGTATTGAGGGAACTGGCTGTGTGTTTGGGGATGGAACATCAGTATAGTATTGAGTTAACTGACGGAATGATTGGGGATGGAACGTCAGTATAGTATTGAGGGAACTGGCTGTGTGATTGGGGATGGAACGTCTGTATAATATTGAGGGAACTAAGTGTGTGATTGGGGATGGAACGTCAGTATAGTATTGAGGGAACTGTGTGATTGGGGATGGAACGTCAGTATACTATTTAGGGAAATGACTGTGTGATTGGGGATGGAACGTCAGTGTAGTATTGAGGGAACTGACTGTGTGATTGGGGATGGAACGTCAGTATAGTATTGATGGAATTGACTGAGGAATTGGGGATGTAAGGTCACTACAGGATTGAGGGAACTGACTGTGTGATTGGGGATGGATCGTCAGTATAGTATTGAGCGAACTGACGCTGTGATTGGGGATGGAATGTCAGTACAGTATTGAGGAAACGGACTGTGTGATTGAGGATGGAATGTCAGTATAGTATTGACGGAACTGACGGAGTGATTGGGGATGGAACGTCAGTTTAGTATTGAGGGAACTGTGTGATTGGGAAAGGAACGTCAGTATAGTATTCAGGGAACAGACTGTGTGATTGGGGATGGAACGTCAGTATAGTATTGAGGGAACTGACACTGATTGGGGATGGAACGTCAGTACAGTATTGAGGGAACTGACTGTGTGATTGGGGATGGCACGTCAGTATAGTATTGTGAGAACTGACTGTGTGATTGGGGATGGAACGTCAGTATAGTTTTGAGGGAACTGACTGTGTGACTGGGGAACGAACGTCAGTATAGTATTTAGGGAAATGACTGTGTGATTGGGGATGGAACGTCAGTAGAGTATTGAGGGTACTGACTGTGTGATTGGGGATATTACGTCAGTATAGTATTGAGTGAACTGACGGTGTGATTGGGGATGTTACGTCAGTACAGTATTGAGGGAACTGACTGTGTGATTGGGGATGGAACGTCAGTATAGTATTGAGGGAACTGACTGTGTGATTGGGGATGGAACGTCAGTATAGTATTGAGGGAACTGACTCTGTGATTGAGGATGGAATGTCAGTATAGTATTGACGGAACTGACGGAGTGATTGGGGATGGAACGTCAGTATAGTATTGAGGGAACTGTGTGATTGGGAAAGGAACGTCAGCATAGTATTCAGGGAACTAACTGTGTGATTGGGGATGGAACGTCAGTATAGTATTGAGGGAACTGACACTGATTGGGGATGGAACGTCAGTACAGTATTGAGGGAACTGACTGTGTGATTGGGGATGGCACGTCAGTATAGTAATGTGAGAACTGACTGTGTGATTGGGGATGGAATGTCAGTATAGTATTGAGCGAACTGACTGTGTGATTGAGGATGGAATGTCAGTATAGTATTGAGCGAACTGACTGTGTGATTGAGGATGGAATGTCAGTATATTATTGAGGCAACTGACGGAGTGATTCGGGATGGAACGTCAGTATAGTATTGAGGGAACTGACTGTGTGATTGGGGATGGAACATCAGTATAGCATTGAGGGAACTGACTGTGTGACTGGGGAAGGAACGTCAGTTTAGTATTTAGGGAAATGACTGTGTGATTGGGGATGGAACGTCAGTAGAGTATTGAGGGAACTGACTGTGTGATTGGGGATATTACGTCAGTATAGTATTGAGGGAACTGACGGTGTGATTGGGGATGTTACGTCAGTACAGTATTGAGGGAACTGACTGAGTGATTGGGGATGGAACGTCAGTATAGTATTGAGGGAACATGGAGTGATTGGGGATGGAACGTCAGTATAGTATTGAGGGAACTGACTGTGTGATTGGTGATGGAATGTCAGTATAGTATTGAGGGAACAAGCTGTGTGCTTGGGGATCGAACATCAGTATAGTATTGAGGGAACTGTGTGATTGGGGATGGAACGTCAGTATAGTATTTAGGAAAATGACTGTGTGATTCGGGATGGAACGACAGTATAGTATTGAGGGAAATGACTGTGTGATAGGAGATGGAACATCAGTATAGCATGAGGGAACTGACTGTGTGATTGGGAATGGGACGTCAGTATAGTATTGAGGGAACTGACTGTGTGATTGGGGATGTTAAGTCAGTATAGTATTGAGGGAACTGACTGTGTGATTGGGAATGGGACGTCAGTATAGTATTGAGGGAACTGACTGTGTGATTGGGGATGTTAAGTCAGTACAGTAATGAGGGAACTGACTGTGTGATTGGGGATGGAACGTCAGCATAGTATTGAGGGAACCGACTGTGTGATTGGGAATGGAACGTCACTATAGTATTGAGGGAACTGACTGTGTGTTTGGGGATGGAATGTAAGTATAGTATTGAGGGAACTGAATGTGTGATTCCGGATGGATCGTCAGTATAGTATTGAGGGAACTGACGGAGTGATTGGGGATGGAATGTCAGTATAGTATTGAGTTAACTGACAGAATGATTGGGGATGGAAAGTCAGTATAGTATTGAGGGAACTGGCTGTGTGATTGGGGATGGAACGTCTGTATAGTATTGAGGGAACTAACTGTGTGATTGGGGATGGAACGTCAGTATAGTATTGAGGGAACTGTGTGATTGGGGATGGAACGTCAGTATAGTATTTAGGGAAATGACTGTGTGATTGGGGATGGAACGTCTGTATAGTATTGAGGGAACTGACTGTGTGATTGGGGATGGAATGTCAGTATAGTATTGAGGGAATTGACTGAGGAATTGGGGATGTTAAGTCAGTACAGGATTGAGGGAACTGACTGTGTGATTGGGGATGGAACGTCAGTATAGTATTGAGAGAACTGACTGTGATTGGGGATGGAACGTCAGTATAGTATTGAGCGCACTGACTCTCTGATTGGGGATGGAATGTCAGTACAGTATTGAGGAAACGGACTGTGTGATTGAGGATGGAATGTCAGTATAGTATTGACGGAACTGACGGAGTGATTGGGGATGGAAAGTCAGTATAGTATTGAGGGAACTGTGTGATTGGGAAAGGAACGTCAGTATAGTATTCAGGGAACTGACTGTGTGATTGGGGATGGAACGTCAGTATAGTATTCAGGGAACTGACTCTGATTGGGGATGGAACGTCAGTACAGTATTGAGCGAACTGACGGTGTGATTGGGGATGTTACGTCAGTACAGTATTGAGGGAATTGACTGTGTGATTGGGGATGGAACGTCAGTATAGTATTGAGGGAACTGACGGAGTGATTGGGGATGTTACCTCAGTACAGTATTGCGGGAACTGACTGTGTGATTGGGGATGGAACGTCAGTATAGTATTGAGGGAACTGGCTGTGTGTTTGGGGATGGAACATCAGTATAGTATTGAGTTAACTGACGGAATGATTGGGGATGGAACGTCAGTATAGTATTGAGGGAACTGACTGTGATTGGGGATGGAACGTCAATATAGTATTGAGGGAACTGACTCTCTGATTGGGGATGGAATGTCAGTACAGTATTGAGGAAACGGACTGTGTGATTGAGGATGGAATGTCAGTATAGTATTGACGGAACTGACGGAGTGATTGGGGATGGAAAGTCAGTATAGTATTGAGGGAACTGTGTGATTGGGAAAGGAACGTCAGTATACTATTCAGGGAACTAACTGTGTGATTGGGGATGGAACGTCAGTATAGTATTGAGGGAACTGTGTGATTGGGAAAGGAACGTCAGTATAGTATTCAGGGAACTAACTGTGTGATTGGGGATGGAACGTCAGTACAGTATTGAGGGAACTGACTGTGTGATTGGGGATGGCACGTCAGTATAGTAATGTGAGAACTAACTGTGTGATTGGGGATGGAATGTCAGTATAGTATTGAGCGAACTGACTGTGTGATTGAGGATGGAATGTCAGTATATTATTGAGGCAACTGACGGAGTGATTCGGGATGGAACGTCAGTATAGTATTGAGGGAACTGACTGTGTGATTGGGGATGGAACATCAGTATAGCATTGAGGGAACTGACTGTGTGACTGGGGAAGGAACGTCAGTTTAGTATTTAGGGAAATGACTGTGTGATTGGGGATGGAACGTCAGTAGAGTATTGAGGGAACTGACTGTGTGATTGGGGATATTACGTCAGTATAGTATTGAGGGAACTGACGGTGTGATTGGGGATGTTACGTCAGTACAGTATTGAGGGAACTGACTGTGTGATTGGGGATGGAACGTCAGTATAGTATTGAGGGAACTGATGGAGTAATTGGGGATGGAACGTCAGTATAGTATTGAGGGAACTGACTGTGTGACTGGGGATGGAACGTCAGTATAGTATTGAGGGAACTGACTGTGTGATTGGTGATGGAATGTCAGTATAGTATTGAGGGAACAGGCTGTGTGCTTGGGGATCGAACATCAGTATAGTATTGTGGGAACTGTGTGATTGGGGATGGAACGTCAGTATAGTATTTAGGAAAATGACTGTGTGATTGGGGATGGAACGACAGTATAGTATTGAGGGAAATGACTGTGTGATAGGAGATGGAACATCAGTATAGCATTGAGGGAACTGACTGTGTGATTGGGGATGGAACGTCAGTAGAGTATTGAGGGAACTGACTGTGTGATTGGGGATGGAACGTCAGTAGAGTATTGAGGGAACTGACTGTGTGATTGGGGATGGAACATCAGTATAGCATTGAGGGAACTGACTGTGTGACTGGGGAAGGAACGTCAGTATAGTATTTAGGGAAATGACTGTGTGATTGGGGATGGAACGTCAGTAGAGTATTGAGGGAACTGACTGTGTGACTGGGGATGGAACGTCAGTATAGTATTGAGTGAACTGACTGTGTGATTGGGGATGGAACGTCAGTAGAGTATTGAGGGAACTGACTGTGTGATTGGGGATGGAACATCAGTATAGCATTGAGGGAACTGACTGTGTGACTGGGGAAGGAACGTCAGTATAGTATTTAGGGAAATGACTGTGTGATTGGGGATGGAACGTCAGTAGAGTATAGAGGGAACTGACTGTGTGATTGGGGATATTACGTCAGTATAGTATTGAGGGAACTGACGGTGTGATTGGGGATGTTACATCAGTACAGTATTGAGGGAACTGACTGAGTGATTGGGGATGGAACGTCAGTATAGTATTGAGGGAACTGACTGTGTGATTGGGGATGTTAAGTCAGTACAGTAATGAGGGAACTGACTGTGTGATTGGGGATGGAACGTCAGTATAGTATTGAGGGAACCGACTGTGTGATTGGGAATGGAACGTCACTATAGTATTGAGGGAACTGACTGTGTGATTGGGGATGGAATGTAAGTATAGTATTGAGGGAACTGAATGTGTGATTCCGGATGGAACGTCAGTATAGTATTGAGGGAACTGACGGAGTGATTTGGGATGGAATGTCAGTATAGTATTGAGTTAACTGACAGAATGATCGGGGATGGAAAGTAAGTATAGTATTGAGGGAACTGGCTGTGTGATTGGGGATGGAACGTCTGTATAGTATTGAGGGAACTAACTGTGTGATTGGGGACGGAACGTCAGTATAGTATTGAGGGAACTGTGTGATTGGGGATGGAACGTCAGTATAGTATTTAGGGAAATGACTGTGTGATTGGGGATGGAACGTCTGTATAGTATTGAGGGAACTGACTGTGTGATTGGGGTTGGAATGTCAGTATAGTATTGAGGGAATTGACTGAGGAATTGGGGATGTTAAGTCAGTACAGGATTGAGGGAACAGACTGTGTGATTGGGGATGGAACGTCAGTATAGTATTGAGAGAACTGACTGTGATTGGGGATGGAACGTCAGTATAGTATTGAGCGAACTGACTCTCTGATTGGGGATGGAATGTCAGTACAGTATTGAGGAAACGGACTGTGTGATTGAGGATGGAATGTCAGTATAATATTGACGGAACTGACAGAGTGATTGGGGATGGAAAGTCAGTATAGTATTGAGGGAACTGTGTGATTGGGAAAGGAACGTCAGTATAGTATTCAGGGAACTGACTGTGTGATTGGGGATGGAACGTCAGTATAGTATTCAGGGAACTGACTCTGATTGGGGATGGAACGTCAGTACAGTATTGAGCGAACTGACGGTGTGATTGGGGATGTTACGTCAGTACAGTATTGAGGGAATTGACTGTGTGATTGGGGATGGAACGTCAGTATAGTATTGAGGGAACTGACGGAGTGATTGGGGATGTTACCTCAGTACAGTATTGCGGGAACTGACTGTGTGATTGGGGATGGAACGTCAGTATAGTATTGAGGGAACTGGCTGTGTGTTTGGGGATGGAACGTCAGTGTAGTATTGAGGGAACTGACTGTGTGATTGGGGATGGAACGTCAGTATAGTATTGAGGGAATTGACTGAGGAATTGGGGATGTTACGTCAGTACAGGATTGAGGGAACTGACTGTGTGATTGGGGATGGATCGTCAGTATAGTATTGAGCGAACTGACTCTGTGATTGGGGATGGAATGTCAGTACAGTATTGAGGAAACGGACTGTGTGATTGAGGATGGAATGTCAGTATAGTATTGACGGAACTGACGGAGTGATTGGGGATGGAACGTCAGTATAGTATTGAGGGAACTGTGTGATTGGGAAAGGAACATCAGTATAGTATTCAGGGAACTGACTGTGTGATTGGGGATGGAACGTCAGTATAGTATTGAGGGAACTGACACTGATTGGGGATGGAACGTCAGTACAGTATTGAGGGAACTGACTGTGGATTAGGAGATGGAACATCAGTATAGCATTGAGGGAACTGACTGTGTGATTGGGGATGGAACGTCAGTATAGAATTGAGTGACCTGACTGTGTGATTGGGGATGGAACGTCAGTAGAGTATTGAGGGAACTGACTGTGTGATTGGGGATGGAACATCAGTATAGCATTGAGGGAACTGACTGTGTGACTGGGGAAGGAACGTCAGTATAGTATTTAGGGAAATGACTGTGTGATTGGGGATGGAACGTCAGTAGAGTATAGAGGAAACTGACTGTGTGATTGGGGATATTACGTCAGTATAGTATTGAGGGAACTGACGGTGTGATTGGGGATGTTACGTCAGTACAGTATTGAGGGAACTGACTGTGTGATTGGGGATGGAACGTCAGTATAGTATTGAGGGAACTGACTGTGTGATTGGGAATGGGACGTCAGTATAGTATTGAGGGAACTGACTGTGTGATTGGGGATGTTAAGTCAGTGCAGTAATGAGGGAACTGACTGTGTGATTGGGGATGGAACGTCAGTATAGTATTGAGGGAACCGACTGTGTGATTGGGAATGGAACGTCACTATAGTATTGAGGGAACTGACTGTGTGATTGGGGATGGAATGTAAGTATAGTATTGAGGGAACTGAATGTGTGATTCCGGATGGAACGTCAGTATAGTATTGAGTGAACTGACGGAGTGATTGGGGATGGAATGTCAGTATAGTATTGAGTTAACTGACAGAATGATTGGGGATGGAAAGTCAGTATAGTATTGAGGGAACGGGCTGTGTGATTGGGGATGGAACGTCTGTATAGTATTGAGGGAACTAACTGTGTGATTGGGGATGGAACGTCAGTATAGTATTGAGGGAACTGTGTGATTGGGGATGGAACGTCAGTATAGTATTTAGGGAAATGACTGTGTGATTGGGGATGGAACGTCTGTATAGTATTGAGGGAACTGACTGTGTGATTGGGGTTGGAATGTCAGTATAGTATTGAGGGAATTGACTGAGGAATTGGGGATGTTAAGTCAGTACAGGATTGAGGGAACTGACTGTGTGATTGGGGATGGAACGTCAGTATAGTATTGAGAGAACTGACTGTGATTGGGGATGGAACGTCAGTATAGTATTGAGCGAACTGACTCTCTGATTGGGGATGGAATGTCAGTACAGTATTGAGGAAACGGACTGTGTGATTGAGGATGGAATGTCAGTATAGTATTGACGGAACTGACAGAGTGATTGGGGATGGAAAGTCAGTATAGTATTGAGGGAACTGTGTGATTGGGAAAGGAACATCAGTATAGTATTCAGGGAACTGACTGTGTGATTGGGGATGGAACGTCAGTATAGTATTCAGGGAACTGACTCTGATTGGGGATGGAACGTCAGTACAGTATTGAGCGAACTGACGGTGTGATTGGGGATGTTACGTCAGTACAGTATTGAGGGAATTGACTGTGTGATTGGGGATGGAACGTCAGTATAGTATTGAGGGAACTGACGGAGTGATTGGGGATGTTACCTCAGTACAGTATTGCGGGAACTGACTGTGTGATTGGGGATGGAACGTCAGTATAGTATTGAGGGAACTGGCTGTGTGTTTGGGGATGGAACGTCAGTGTAGTATTGAGGGAACTGACTGTGTGATTGGGGATGGAACGTCAGTATAGTATTGAGGGAATTGACTGAGGAATTGGGGATGTTACGTCAGTACAGGATTGAGGGAACTGACTGTGTGATTGGGGATGGATCGTCAGTATAGTATTGAGCGAACTGACTCTGTGATTGGGGATGGAATGTCAGTACAGTATTGAGGAAACGGACTGTGTGATTGAGGATGGAATGTCAGTATAGTATTGACGGAACTGACGGAGTGATTGGGGATGGAACGTCAGTATAGTATTGAGGGAACTGTGTGATTGGGAAAGGAACATCAGTATAGTATTGAGGGAACTGACACTGATTGGGGATGGAACGTCAGTACAGTATTGAGGGAACTGACTGTGTGATAGGAGATGGAACATCAGTATAGTATTGAGGGAACTGACTGTGTGATTGGGGATGGAACATCAGTATAGCATTGAGGGAACTGACTGTGTGACTGGGGAAGGAACGTCAGTATAGTATTTAGGGAAATGACTGTGTGATTGGGGATGGAACGTCAGTAGAGTATAGAGGAAACTGACTGTGTGATTGGGGATATTACGTCAGTATAGTATTGAGGGAACTGACGGTGTGATTGGGGATGTTACGTCAGTACAGTATTGAGGGAACTGACTGTGTGATTGGGGATGGAACGTCAGTATAGTATTGAGGGAACTGACTGTGTGATTGGGAATGGGACGTCAGTATAGTATTGAGGGAACTGACTGTGTGATTGGGGATGTTACGTCAGTACAGTAATGAGGGAACTGACTGTGTGATTGGGGATGGAACGTCAGTATAGTATTGAGGGAACCGACTGTGTGATTGGGAATGGAACGTCACTATAGTATTGAGGGAACTGAATGTGTGATTCCGGATGGAACGTCAGTATAGTATTGAGGGAACTGACGGAGTGATTGGGGATGGAATGTCAGTATAGTATTGAGTTAACTGACAGAATGATTGGGGATGGAAAGTCAGTATAGTATTGAGGGAACTGGCTGTGTGTTTGGGGATGGAACATCAGTATAGTATTGAGTTAACTGACGGAATGATTGGGGATGGAACGTCAGTATAGTATTGAGGGAACTGACTGTGTGATTGGGGATGGAACGTCAGTATAGTATTGAGGGAACTGGCTGTGTGATTGGGGATGGAACGTCTGTATAGTATTGAGGGAACTAACTGTGTGATTGGGGATGGAACATCAGTATAGTATTGAGGGAACTGTGTGATTGGGGATGGAACGTCAGTATAGTATTTAGGGAAATGACTGTGTGATTGGGGATGGAACGTCAGTATAGTATTGAGGGAACTGACTGTGTGATTGGGGATGGAATGTCAGTATAGTATTGAGGGAATTGACTGAGGAATTGGGGATGTTAAGTCAGTACAGGATTGAGGGAACTGACTGTGTGATTGGGGATGGAACGTCAGTATAGTATTGAGAGAACTGACTGTGATTGGGGATGGAACGTCAGTATAGTATTGAGCGAACTGACTCTCTGATTGGGGATGGAATGTCAGTACAGTATTAAGGAAACGGACTGTGTGATTGAGGATGGAATCTCAGTATAGTATTGACGGAACTGACGGAGTGATTGGGGATGGAAAGTCAGTATAGTATTGAGGGAACTGTGTGATTGGGAAAGGAACGTCAGTATAGTATTCAGGGAACTGACTGTGTGATTCGGGATGGAACGTCAGTATAGTATTCAGGGAACTGACTCTGATTGGGGATGGAACGTCAGTACAGTATTGAGCGAACTGACGGTGTGATTGGGGATGTTACGTCAGTACAGTATTCAGGGAATTGACTGTGTGATTGGGGATGGAACGTCAGTATAGTATTGAGGGAACTGACGGAGTGATTGGGGATGTTACCTCAGTACAGTATTGCGGGAACTGACTGTGTGATTGGGGATGGAACGTCAGTATAGTATTGAGGGAACTGGCTGTGTGTTTGGGGATGGAACATCAGTATAGTATTGAGTTAACTGTCGGAATGATTGGGGATGGAACGTCAGTATAGGATTGAGGGAACTGACTGTGTGATTGGGGATGGAACGTCTGTATAGTATTGAGGGAACTAAGTGTGTGATTGGGGATGGAACGTCAGTATAGTATTGAGGGAACTGTGTGATTGGGGATGGAACGTCAGTATACTATTTAGGGAAATGACTGTGTGATTGGGGATGGAACGTCAGTGTAGTATTGAGGGAACTGACTGTGTGATTGGGGATGGAACGTCAGTATAGTATTGAGGGAATTGACTGAGGAATTGGGGATGTTACGTCAGTACAGGATTGAGGGAACTGACTGTGTGATTGGGGATGGATCGTCAGTATAGTATTGAGCGAACTGACTGTGTGATTGGGGATGGAATGTCAGTACAGTATTGAGGAAACGGACTGTGTGATTGAGGATGGAATGTCAGTATAGTATTGACGGAACTGACGGAGTGATTGGGGATGGAACGTCAGTATAGTATTGAGGGAACTGTGTGATTGGGAAAGGAACGTCAGTATAGTATTCAGGGAACTGACTGTGTGATTGGGGATGGAACGTCAGTATAGTATTGAGGGAACTGAGACTGATTGGGGATGGAACGTCAGTACAGTATTGAGGGAACTGACTGTGTGATTGGGGATGGCACGTCAGTATAGTATTGTGAGAACTGACTGTGTGATTGGGGATGGAACGTCAGTATAGTATTGAGCGAACTGACTGTGTGATTGAGGATGGAATGTCAGTATATTATTGAGGGAACTGACGGAGTGATTCGGGATGGAACGTCAGTATAGTATTGAGGGAACTGACTGTGTGATTGGGGATGGAACATCAGTATAGCATTGAGGGAACTGACTGTGTGACTGGGGAAGGAACGTCAGTATAGTATTTAGGGAAATGACTGTGTGATTGGGGATGGAACGTCAGTAGAGTATTGAGGGTACTGACTGTGTGATTGGGGATATTACGTCAGTATAGTATTGAGTGAATTGACGGTGTGATTGGGGATGTTACGTCAGTACAGTATTGAGGGAACTGACTGTGTGATTGGGGATGGAACGTCAGTATAGTATTGAGGGAATTGACTGAGGAAATGGGGATGTTAAGTCAGTACAGGATTGAGGGAACTGACTGTGTGATTGGGGATGGAACATCAGTATAGTATTGAGAGAACTGACTGTGATTGGGGATGGAACGTCAGTATAGTATTGAGCGAACTGACTCTCTGATTGGGGATGGAATGTCAGTACAGTATTGAGGAAACGGACTGTGTGATTGAGGATGGAATGTCAGTATAGTATTGACGGAACTGACGGAGTGATTGGGGATGGAATGTCAGTATAGTATTGAGTTAACTGACAGAATGATTGGGGATGGAAAGTCAGTATAGTATTGAGGGAACGGGCTGTGTGATTGGGGATGGAACGTCTGTATAGTATTGAGGGAACTAACTGTGTGATTGGGGATGGAACGTCAGTATAGTATTGAGGGAACTGTGTGATTGGGGATGGAACGTCAGTATAGTATTTAGGGAAATGACTGTGTGATTGGGGATGGAACCTCTGTATAGTATTGAGGGAACTGACTGTGTGATTGGGGTTGGAATGTCAGTATAGTATTGAGGGAATTGACTGAGGAATTGGGGATGTTAAGTCAGTACAGGATTGAGGGAACTGACTGTGTGATTGGGGATGGAACGTCAGTATAGTATTGAGAGAACTGACTGTGATTGGGGATGGAACGTCAGTATAGTATTGAGCGAACTGACTCTCTGATTGGGGATGGAATGTCAGTACAGTATTGAGGAAACGGACTGTGTGATTGAGGATGGAATGTCAGTATAGTATTGACGGAACTGACAGAGTGATTGGGGATGGAAAGTCAGTATAGTATTGAGGGAACTGTGTGATTGGGAAAGGAACATCAGTATAGTATTCAGGGAACTGACTGTGTGATTGGGGATGGAACGTCAGTATAGTATTCAGGGAACTGACTCTGATTGGGGATGGAACGTCAGTACAGTATTGAGCGAACTGACGGTGTGATTGGGGATGTTACGTCAGTACAGTATTGAGGGAATTGACTGTGTGATTGGGGATGGAACGTCAGTATAGTATTGAGGGAACTGACGGAGTGATTGGGGATGTTACCTCAGTACAGTATTGCGGGAACTGACTGTGTGATTGGGGATGGAACGTCAGTATAGTATTGAGGGAACTGGCTGTGTGTTTGGGGATGGAACGTCAGTGTAGTATTGAGGGAACTGACTGTGTGATTGGGGATGGAACGTCAGTATAGTATTGAGGGAATTGACTGAGGAATTGGGGATGTTACGTCAGTACAGGATTGAGGGAACTAACTGTGTGATTGGGGATGGATCGTCAGTATAGTATTGAGCGAACTGACTCTGTGATTGGGGATGGAATGTCAGTACAGTATTGAGGAAACGGACTGTGTGATTGAGGATGGAATGTCAGTATAGTATTGACGGAACTGACGGAGTGATTGGGGATGGAACGTCAGTATAGTATTGAGGGAACTGTGTGATTGGGAAAGGAACATCAGTATAGTATTCAGGGAACTGTCTGTGTGATTGGGGATGGAACGTCAGTATAGTATTGAGGGAACTGACACTGATTGGGGATGGAACGTCAGTACAGTATTGAGGGAACTGACTGTGTGATAGGAGATGGAACATCAGTATAGTATTGAGGGAACTGACTGTGTGATTGGGGATGGAACATCAGTATAGCATTGAGGGAACTGACTGTGTGACTGGGGAAGGAACGTCAGTATAGTATTTAGGGAAATGACTGTGTGATTGGGGATGGAACGTCAGTAGAGTATAGAGGAAACTGACTGTGTGATTGGGGATATTACGTCAGTATAGTATTGAGGGAACTGACGGTGTGATTGGGGATGTTACGTCAGTACAGTATTGAGGGAACTGACTGTGTGATTGGGGATATTACGTCAGTATAGTATTGAGGGAACTGACGGTGTGATTGGGGATGTTACGTCAGTACAGTATTGAGGGAACTGACTGTGTGATTGGGGATGGAACGTCAGTATAGTATTGAGGGAACTGACTGTGTGATTGGGAATGGGACGTCAGTATAGTATTGAGGGAACTGACTGTGTGATTGGGGATGTTAAGTCAGTGCAGTAATGAGGGAACTGACTGTGTGATTGGGGATGGAACGTCAGTATAGTATTGAGGGAACCGACTGTGTGATTGGGAATGGAACGTCACTATAGTATTGAGGGAACTGACTGTGTGATTGGGGATGGAATGTAAGTATAGTATTGAGGGAACTGAATGTGTGATTCCGGATGGAACGTCAGTATAGTATTGAGTGAACTGACGGAGTGATTGGGGATGGAATGTCAGTATAGTATTGAGTTAACTGACAGAATGATTGGGGATGGAAAGTCAGTAGAGTATTGAGGGAACGGGCTGTGTGATTGGGGATGGAACGTCTGTATAGTATTGAGGGAACTAACTGTGTGATTGGGGATGGAACGTCAGTATAGTATTGAGGGAACTGTGTGATTGGGGATGGAACGTCAGTATAGTATTTAGGGAAATGACTGTGTGATTGGGGATGGAACGTCTGTATAGTATTGAGGGAACTGACTGTGTGATTGGGGTTGGAATGTCAGTATAGTATTGAGGGAATTGACTGAGGAATTGGGGATGTTAAGTCAGTACAGGATTGAGGGAACTGACTGTGTGATTGGGGATGGAACGTCAGTATAGTATTGAGAGAACTGACTGTGATTGGGGATGGAACGTCAGTATAGTATTGAGCGAACTGACTCTCTGATTGGGGATGGAATGTCAGTACAGTATTGAGGAAACGGACTGTGTGATTGAGGATGGAATGTCAGTATAGTATTGACGGAACTGACAGAGTGATTGGGGATGGAAAGTCAGTATAGTATTGAGGGAACTGTGTGATTGGGAAAGGAACATCAGTATAGTATTCAGGGAACTGACTGTGTGATTGGGGATGGAACGTCAGTATAGTATTCAGGGAACTGACTCTGATTGGGGATGGAACGTCAGTACAGTATTGAGCGAACTGACGGTGTGATTGGGGATGTTACGTCAGTACAGTATTGAGGGAATTGACTGTGTGATTGGGGATGGAACGTCAGTATAGTATTGAGGGAACTGACGGAGTGATTGGGGATGTTACCTCAGTACAGTATTGCGGGAACTGACTGTGTGATTGGGGATGGAACGTCAGTATAGTATTGAGGGAACTGGCTGTGTGTTTGGGGATGGAACGTCAGTGTAGTATTGAGGGAACTGACTGTGTGATTGGGGATGGAACGTCAGTATAGTATTGAGGGAATTGACGGAGGAATTGGGGATGTTACGTCAGTACAGGATTGAGGGAACTGACTGTGTGATTGGGGATGGATCGTCAGTATAGTATTGAGCGAACTGACTCTGTGATTGGGGATGGAATGTCAGTACAGTATTGAGGAAACGGACTGTGTGATTGAGGATGGAATGTCAGTATAGTATTGACGGAACTGACGGAGTGATTGGGGATGGAACGTCAGTATAGTATTGAGGGAACTGTGTGATTGGGAAAGGAACATCAGTATAGTATTGAGGGAACTGACACTGATTGGGGATGGAACGTCAGTACAGTATTGAGGGAACTGACTGTGTGATAGGAGATGGAACATCAGTATAGTATTGAGGGAACTGACTGTGTGATTGGGGATGGAACATCAGTATAGCATTGAGGGAACTGACTGTGTGACTGGGGAAGGAACGTCAGTATAGTATTTAGGGAAATGACTGTGTGATTGGGGATGGAACGTCAGTAGAGTATAGAGGAAACTGACTGTGTGATTGGGGATATTACGTCAGTATAGTATTGAGGGAACTGACGGTGTGATTGGGGATGTTACGTCAGTACAGTATTGAGGGAACTGACTGTGTGATTGGGGATGGAACGTCAGTATAGTATTGAGGGAACTGACTGTGTGATTGGGAATGGGACGTCAGTATAGTATTGAGGGAACTGACTGTGTGATTGGGGATGTTACGTCAGTACAGTAATGAGGGAACTGACTGTGTGATTGGGGATGGAACGTCAGTATAGTATTGAGGGAACCGACTGTGTGATTGGGAATGGAACGTCACTATAGTATTGAGGGAACTGAATGTGTGATTCCGGATGGAACGTCAGTATAGTATTGAGGGAACTGACGGAGTGATTGGGGATGGAATGTCAGTATAGTATTGAGTTAACTGACAGAATGATTGGGGATGGAAAGTCAGTATAGTATTGAGGGAACTGGCTGTGTGTTTGGGGATGGAACATCAGTATAGTATTGAGTTAACTGACGGAATGATTGGGGATGGAACGTCAGTATAGTATTGAGGGAACTGACTGTGTGATTGGGGATGGAACGTCAGTATAGTATTGAGGGAACTGGCTGTGTGATTGGGGATGGAACGTCTGTATAGTATTGAGGGAACTAACTGTGTGATTGGGGATGGAACATCAGTATAGTATTGAGGGAACTGTGTGATTGGGGATGGAACGTCAGTATAGTATTTAGGGAAATGACTGTGTGATTGGGGATGGAACGTCAGTATAGTATTGAGGGAACTGACTGTGTGATTGGGGATGGAATGTCAGTATAGTATTGAGGGAATTGACTGAGGAATTGGGGATGTTAAGTCAGTACAGGATTGAGGGAACTGACTGTGTGATTGGGGATGGAACGTCAGTATAGTATTGAGAGAACTGACTGTGATTGGGGATGGAACGTCAGTATAGTATTGAGCGAACTGACTCTCTGATTGGGGATGGAATGTCAGTACAGTATTAAGGAAACGGACTGTGTGATTGAGGATGGAATCTCAGTATAGTATTGACGGAACTGACGGAGTGATTGGGGATGGAAAGTCAGTATAGTATTGAGGGAACTGTGTGATTGGGAAAGGAACGTCAGTATAGTATTCAGGGAACTGACTGTGTGATTCGGGATGGAACGTCAGTATAGTATTCAGGGAACTGACTCTGATTGGGGATGGAACGTCAGTACAGTATTGAGCGAACTGACGGTGTGATTGGGGATGTTACGTCAGTACAGTATTGAGGGAATTGACTGTGTGATTGGGGATGGAACGTCAGTATAGTATTGAGGGAACTGACGGAGTGATTGGGGATGTTACCTCAGTACAGTATTGCGGGAACTGACTGTGTGATTGGGGATGGAACGTCAGTATAGTATTGAGGGAACTGGCTGTGTGTTTGGGGATGGAACATCAGTATAGTATTGAGTTAACTGTCGGAATGATTGGGGATGGAACGTCAGTATAGGATTGAGGGAACTGACTGTGTGATTGGGGATGGAACGTCTGTATAGTATTGAGGGAACTAAGTGTGTGATTGGGGATGGAACGTCAGTATAGTATTGAGGGAACTGTGTGATTGGGGATGGAACGTCAGTATACTATTTAGGGAAATGACTGTGTGATTGGGGATGGAACGTCAGTGTAGTATTGAGGGAACTGACTGTGTGATTGGGGATGGAACGTCAGTATAGTATTGAGGGAATTGACTGAGGAATTGGGGATGTTACGTCAGTACAGGATTGAGGGAACTGACTGTGTGATTGGGGATGGATCGTCAGTATAGTATTGAGCGAACTGACTGTGTGATTGGGGATGGAATGTCAGTACAGTATTGAGGAAACGGACTGTGTGATTGAGGATGGAATGTCAGTATAGTATTGACGGAACTGACGGAGTGATTGGGGATGGAACGTCAGTATAGTATTGAGGGAACTGTGTGATTGGGAAAGGAACGTCAGTATAGTATTCAGGGAACTGACTGTGTGATTGGGGATGGAACGTCAGTATAGTATTGAGGGAACTGAGACTGATTGGGGATGGAACGTCAGTACAGTATTGAGGGAACTGACTGTGTGATTGGGGATGGCACGTCAGTATAGTATTGTGAGAACTGACTGTGTGATTGGGGATGGAACGTCAGTATAGTATTGAGCGAACTGACTGTGTGATTGAGGATGGAATGTCAGTATATTATTGAGGGAACTGACGGAGTGATTCGGGATGGAACGTCAGTATAGTATTGAGGGAACTGACTGTGTGATTGGGGATGGAACATCAGTATAGCATTGAGGGAACTGACTGTGTGACTGGGGAAGGAACGTCAGTATAGTATTTAGGGAAATGACTGTGTGATTGGGGATGGAACGTCAGTAGAGTATTGAGGGTACTGACTGTGTGATTGGGGATATTACGTCAGTATAGTATTGAGTGAATTGACGGTGTGATTGGGGATGTTACGTCAGTACAGTATTGAGGGAACTGACTGTGTGATTGGGGATGGAACGTCAGTATAGTATTGAGGGAATTGACTGAGGAAATGGGGATGTTAAGTCAGTACAGGATTGAGGGAACTGACTGTGTGATTGGGGATGGAACGTCAGTATAGTATTGAGAGAACTGACTGTGATTGGGGATGGAACGTCAGTATAGTATTGAGCGAACTGACTCTCTGATTGGGGATGGAATGTCAGTACAGTATTGAGGAAACGGACTGTGTGATTGAGGATGGAATGTCAGTATAGTATTGACGGAACTGACGGAGTGATTGGGGATGGAATGTCAGTATAGTATTGAGTTAACTGACAGAATGATTGGGGATGGAAAGTCAGTATAGTATTGAGGGAACGGGCTGTGTGATTGGGGATGGAACGTCTGTATAGTATTGAGGGAACTAACTGTGTGATTGGGGATGGAACGTCAGTATAGTATTGAGGGAACTGTGTGATTGGGGATGGAACGTCAGTATAGTATTTAGGGAAATGACTGTGTGATTGGGGATGGAACGTCTGTATAGTATTGAGGGAACTGACTGTGTGATTGGGGTTGGAATGTCAGTATAGTATTGAGGGAATTGACTGAGGAATTGGGGATGTTAAGTCAGTACAGGATTGAGGGAACTGACTGTGTGATTGGGGATGGAACGTCAGTATAGTATTGAGAGAACTGACTGTGATTGGGGATGGAACGTCAGTATAGTATTGAGCGAACTGACTCTCTGATTGGGGATGGAATGTCAGTACAGTATTGAGGAAACGGACTGTGTGATTGAGGATGGAATGTCAGTATAGTATTGACGGAACTGACAGAGTGATTGGGGATGGAAAGTCAGTATAGTATTGAGGGAACTGTGTGATTGGGAAAGGAACATCAGTATAGTATTCAGGGAACTGACTGTGTGATTGGGGATGGAACGTCAGTATA
Source organism: Hemitrygon akajei (assembly GCF_048418815.1). Taxonomy (NCBI): domain Eukaryota; kingdom Metazoa; phylum Chordata; class Chondrichthyes; order Myliobatiformes; family Dasyatidae; genus Hemitrygon; species Hemitrygon akajei. The sequence goes on from NC_133133.1 coordinate 39,502,780, forward strand.
GTATTCAGGGAACTGACTCTGATTGGGGATGGAACGTCAGTACAGTATTGAGCGAACTGACGGTGTGATTGGGGATGTTACGTCAGTACAGTATTGAGGGAATTGACTGTGTGATTGGGGATGGAACGTCAGTATAGTATTGAGGGAACTGACGGAGTGATTGGGGATGTTACCTCAGTACAGTATTGCGGGAACTGACTGTGTGATTGGGGATGGAACGTCAGTATAGTATTGAGGGAACTGGCTGTGTGTTTGGGGATGGAACGTCAGTGTAGTATTGAGGGAACTGACTGTGTGATTGGGGATGGAACGTCAGTATAGTATTGAGGGAATTGACTGAGGAATTGGGGATGTTACGTCAGTACAGGATTGAGGGAACTGACTGTGTGATTGGGGATGGATCGTCAGTATAGTATTGAGCGAACTGACTCTGTGATTGGGGATGGAATGTCAGTACAGTATTGAGGAAACGGACTGTGTGATTGAGGATGGAATGTCAGTATAGTATTGACGGAACTGACGGAGTGATTGGGGATGGAACGTCAGTATAGTATTGAGGGAACTGTGTGATTGGGAAAGGAACATCAGTATAGTATTCAGGGAACTGACTGTGTGATTGGGGATGGAACGTCAGTATAGTATTGAGGGAACTGACACTGATTGGGGATGGAACGTCAGTACAGTATTGAGGGAACTGACTGTGTGATAGGAGATGGAACATCAGTATAGTATTGAGGGAACTGACTGTGTGATTGGGGATGGAACATCAGTATAGCATTGAGGGAACTGACTGTGTGACTGGGGAAGGAACGTCAGTATAGTATTTAGGGAAATGACTGTGTGATTGGGGATGGAACGTCAGTAGAGTATAGAGGAAACTGACTGTGTGATTGGGGATATTACGTCAGTATAGTATTGAGGGAACTGACGGTGTGATTGGGGATGTTACGTCAGTACAGTATTGAGGGAACTGACTGTGTGATTGGGGATGGAACGTCAGTATAGTATTGAGGGAACTGACTGTGTGATTGGGAATGGGACGTCAGTATAGTATTGAGGGAACTGACTGTGTGATTGGGGATGTTACGTCAGTACAGTAATGAGGGAACTGACTGTGTGATTGGGGATGGAACGTCAGTATAGTATTGAGGGAACCGACTGTGTGATTGGGAATGGAACGTCACTATAGTATTGAGGGAACTGAATGTGTGATTCCGGATGGAACGTCAGTATAGTATTGAGGGAACTGACGGAGTGATTGGGGATGGAATGTCAGTATAGTATTGAGTTAACTGACAGAATGATTGGGGATGGAAAGTCAGTATAGTATTGAGGGAACTGGCTGTGTGTTTGGGGATGGAACATCAGTATAGTATTGAGTTAACTGACGGAATGATTGGGGATGGAACGTCAGTATAGTATTGAGGGAACTGACTGTGTGATTGGGGATGGAACGTCAGTATAGTATTGAGGGAACTGGCTGTGTGATTGGGGATGGAACGTCTGTATAGTATTGAGGGAACTAACTGTGTGATTGGGGATGGAACATCAGTATAGTATTGAGGGAACTGTGTGATTGGGGATGGAACGTCAGTATAGTATTTAGGGAAATGACTGTGTGATTGGGGATGGAACGTCAGTATAGTATTGAGGGAACTGACTGTGTGATTGGGGATGGAATGTCAGTATAGTATTGAGGGAATTGACTGAGGAATTGGGGATGTTAAGTCAGTACAGGATTGAGGGAACTGACTGTGTGATTGGGGATGGAACGTCAGTATAGTATTGAGAGAACTGACTGTGATTGGGGATGGAACGTCAGTATAGTATTGAGCGAACTGACTCTCTGATTGGGGATGGAATGTCAGTACAGTATTAAGGAAACGGACTGTGTGATTGAGGATGGAATCTCAGTATAGTATTGACGGAACTGACGGAGTGATTGGGGATGGAAAGTCAGTATAGTATTGAGGGAACTGTGTGATTGGGAAAGGAACGTCAGTATAGTATTCAGGGAACTGACTGTGTGATTGGGGATGGAACGTCAGTATAGTATTCAGGGAACTGACTCTGATTGGGGATGGAACGTCAGTACAGTATTGAGCGAACTGACGGTGTGATTGGGGATGTTACGTCAGTACAGTATTGAGGGAATTGACTGTGTGATTGGGGATGGAACGTCAGTATAGTATTGAGGGAACTGACGGAGTGATTGGGGATGTTACCTCAGTACAGTATTGCGGGAACTGACTGTGTGATTGGGGATGGAACGTCAGTATAGTATTGAGGGAACTGGCTGTGTGTTTGGGGATGGAACATCAGTATAGTATTGAGTTAACTGTCGGAATGATTGGGGATGGAACGTCAGTATAGGATTGAGGGAATTGACTGTGTGATTGGGGATGGAACGTCTGTATAGTATTGAGGGAACTAAGTGTGTGATTGGGGATGGAACGTCAGTATAGTATTGAGGGAACTGTGTGATTGGGGATGGAACGTCAGTATACTATTTAGGGAAATGACTGTGTGATTGGGGATGGAACGTCAGTGTAGTATTGAGGGAACTGACTGTGTGATTGGGGATGGAACGTCAGTATAGTATTGAGGGAATTGACTGAGGAATTGGGGATGTTACGTCAGTACAGGATTGAGGGAACTGACTGTGTGATTGGGGATGGATCGTCAGTATAGTATTGAGCGAACTGACTGTGTGATTGGGGATGGAATGTCAGTACAGTATTGAGGAAACGGACTGTGTGATTGAGGATGGAATGTCAGTATAGTATTGACGGAACTGACGGAGTGATTGGGGATGGAACGTCAGTATAGTATTGAGGGAACTGTGTGATTGGGAAAGGAACGTCAGTATAGTATTCAGGGAACTGACTGTGTGATTGGGGATGGAACGTCAGTATAGTATTGAGGGAACTGAGACTGATTGGGGATGGAACGTCAGTACAGTATTGAGGGAACTGACAGTGTGATTGGGGATGGCACGTCAGTATAGTATTGTGAGAACTGACTGTGTGATTGGGGATGGAACGTCAGTATAGTATTGAGCGAACTGACTGTGTGATTGAGGATGGAATGTCAGTATATTATTGAGGGAACTGACGGAGTGATTCGGGATGGAACGTCAGTATAGTATTGAGCGAACTGACTGTGTGATTGGGGATGGAACATCAGTATAGCATTGAGGGAACTGACTGTGTGACTGGGGAAGGAACGTCAGTATAGTATTTAGGGAAATGACTGTGTGATTGGGGATGGAACGTCAGTAGAGTATTGAGGGTACTGACTGTGTGATTGGGGATATTACGTCAGTATAGTATTGAGTGAATTGACGGTGTGATTGGGGATGTTACGTCAGTACAGTATTGAGGGAACTGACTGTGTGATTGGGGATGGAACGTCAGTATAGTATTGAGGGAATTGACTGAGGAAATGGGGATGTTAAGTCAGTACAGGATTGAGGGAACTGACTGTGTGATTGGGGATGGAACGTCAGTATAGTATTGAGAGAACTGACTGTGATTGGGGATGGAACGTCAGTATAGTATTGAGCGAACTGACTCTCTGATTGGGGATGGAATGTCAGTACAGTATTGAGGAAACGGACTGTGTGATTGAGGATGGAATGTCAGTATAGTATTGACGGAACTGACGGAGTGATTGGGGATGGAAAGTCAGTATAGTATTGAGGGAACTCTGTGATTGGGAAAGGAACGTCAGTATAGTATTCAGGGAACTGACTGTGTGATTGGGGATGGAACGTCAGTATAGTATTCAGGGAACTGACTCTGATTGGGGATGGAACGTCAGTACAGTATTGAGCGAACTGACGGTGTGATTGGGGATGTTACGTCAGTACAGTATTGAGGGAATTGACTGTGTGATTGGGGATGGAACGTCAGTATAGTATTGAGGGAACTGACGGAGTGATTGGGGATGTTACCTCAGTACAGTATTGCGGGAACTGACTGTGTGATTGGGGATGGAACGTCAGTATAGTATTGAGGGAACTGGCTGTGTGTTTGGGGATGGAACGTCAGTATAGTATTGAGGGAACTGGCTGTGTGTTTGGGGATGGAACATCAGTATAGTATTGAGTTAACTGACGGAATGATTGGGGATGGAACGTCAGTATAGGATTGAGGGAACTGACTGTGTGATTGGGGATGGAACGTCAGTATAGTATTGAGGGAACTGGCTGTGTGTTTGGGGATGGAACATCAGTATAGTATTGAGTTAACTGACGGAATGATTGGGGATGGAACGTCAGTATAGGATTGAGGGAACTGGCTGTGTGTTTGGGGATGGAACATCAGTATAGTATTGAGTTAACTGACGGAATGATTGGGGATGGAACGTCAGTATAGTATTGAGGGAACTGACTGTGTGTTTGGGGATGGAAAGTCAGTATAGTATTGAGGGAACTGGCTGTGTGTTTGGGGATGGAACATCAGTATAGTATTGAGTTAACTGACGGAATGATTGGGGATGGAACGTCAGTATAGGATTGAGGGAACTGACTGTGTGATTGGGGATGGAACGTCAGTATACTATTGAGGGAACTGGCTGTGTGATTGGGGATGGAACGTCTGTATAGTATTGAGGGAACTAAGTGTGTGATTGGGGATGGAACGTCAGTATAGTATTGAGGGAACTGTGTGATTGGGGATGGAACGTCAGTATACTATTTAGGGAAATGACTGTGTGATTGGGGATGGAACGTCAGTGTAGTATTGAGGGAACTGACTGTGTGATTGGGGATGGAACGTCAGTATAGTATTGAGGGAATTGACTGAGGAATTGGGGATGTTACGTCAGTACAGGATTGAGGGAACTGACTGTGTGATTTGGGATGGATCGTCAGTATAGTATTGAGCGAACTGACTCTGTGATTGGGGATGGAATGTCAGTACAGTATTGAGGAAACGGACTGTGTGATTGAGGATGGAATGTCAGTATAGCATTGACGGAACTGACGGAGTGATTGGGGATGGAACGTCAGTATAGTATTGAGGGAACTGTGTGATTGGGAAAGAAACGTCAGTATAGTATTCAGGGAACTGACTGTGTGATTGGGGATGGAACGTCAGTATAGTATTGAGGGAACTGACACTGATTGGGGATGGAACGTCAGTACAGTATTGAGGGAACTGACTGTGTGATTGGGGATGGCACGTCAGTATAGTATTGTGAGAACTGACTGTGTGATTGGGGATGGAATGTCAGTATAGTATTGAGGGAACTGACGGAGTGATTCGGGATGGAACGTCAGTATAGTATTGAGGGAACTGACTGTGTGATTGGGGATGGAACATCAGTATAGCATTGAGGGAACTGACTGTGTGACTGGGGAAGGAACGTCAGTATAGTATTTAGGGAAATGACTGTGTGATTGGGGATGGAACGTCAGTAGAGTATTGAGGGTACTGACTGTGTGATTGGGGATATTACGTCAGTATAGTATTGAGTGAACTGACGGTGTGATTGGGGATGTTACGTCAGTACAGTATTGAGGGAACTGACTGTGTGATTGGGGATGGAACGTCAGTATAGTATTGAGTGATCTGACTCTGTGAGTGGGGATGGAATGTCAGTACAGTATTGAGGAAACGGACTGTGTGATTGAGGATGGAATGTCAGTAGAGTATTGAGGGTACTGACTGTGTGATTGGGGATATTACGTCAGTATAGTATTGACGGAACTGACGGAGTGATTGGGGATGGAACGTCAGTATAGTATTGAGGGAACTGTGTGATTGGGAAAGGAACGTCAGTATAGTATTCAGGGAACTGACTGTGTGATTGGGGATGGAACGTCAGTATAGTATTGAGGGAACTGACACTGATTGGGGATGGCACGTCAGTATAGTAATGTGAGAACTGACTGTGTGATTGGGGATGGAATGTCAGTATAGTTTTGAGCGAACTGACTGTGTGATTGAGGATGGAATGTCAGTATATTATTGAGGCAACTGACGGAGTGATTCGGGATGGAACGTCAGTATAGTATTGAGGAAACTGACTGTGTGATTGGGGATGGAACATCAGTATAGCATTGAGAGAACTGACTGTGTGACTGGGGAAGGAACGTCAGTATAGTATTTAGGGAAATGACTGTGTGATTGGGGATGAAACGTCAGTAGAGTATTGAGGGAACTGACTGTGTGATTGGGGATATTACGTCAGTATAGTATTGAGGGAACTGACTGTCTGATTGGGGATGGAACGTCAGTATAGTATTGAGGGAACTGATGGAGTGATTGGGGATGGAACGTCAGTATAGTATTGAGGGAACTGACTGTGTGATTGGTGATGGAATGTCAGTATAGTATTGAGGGAACAGGCTGTGTGCTTGGGGATCGAACATCAGTATAGTATTGCGGGAACTGTGTGATTGGGTATGGAACGTCAGTATAGTATTTTGGAAAATGACTGTGTGATTGGAGATGGAACGACAGTATAGTATTGAGGGAACTGACTGTGTGACTGGGGAAGGAACGTCAGTATAGTATTTAGGGAAATGACTGTGTGATTGGGGATGGAACGTCAGTATAGTATTGAGGGAAATGACTGTGTGATTGGGGATGGAATGTCAGTATAGTATTGAGGGAATTGACTGAGGAATTGGGGATGTTACGTCAGTACAGGATTGAGGGAACTGACTGTGTGATTGGGGATGGAACGTCAGTATAGTATTGAGAGAACTGACTGTGATTGGGGATGGAACGTCAGTATAGTATTGAGCGAACTGACTCTCTGATTGGGGATGGAATGTCAGTACAGTATTGAGGAAACGGACTGTGTGATTGAGGATGGAATGTCTGTATAGTATTGACGGAACTGACGGAGTGATTGGGGATGGAAAGTCAGTATAGTATTGAGGGAACTGTGTGATTGGGAAAGGAACGTCAGTATAGTATTCAGGGAACTGACTGTGTGATTGGGGATGGAACGTCAGTATAGTATTCAGGGAACTGATTCTGATTGGGGATGGAACGTCAGTACAGTATTGAGCAAACTGACGGTGTGATTGGGGATGTTACGTCAGTACAGTATTGAGGGAATTGACTGTGTGATTGGGGATGGAACGTCAGTATAGTATTGAGGGAACTGACGGAGTGATTGGGGATGTTACCTCAGTACAGTATTGCGGGAACTGACTGTGTGATTGGGGATGGAACGTCAGTATAGTATTGAGGGAACTGGCTGTGTGTTTGGGGATGGAACATCAGTATAGTATTGAGTTAACTGTCGGAATGATTGGGGATGGAACGTCAGTATAGGATTGAGGGAACTGACTGTGTGATTGGGGATGGAACGTCTGTATAGTATTGAGGGAACTAAGTGTGTGATTGGGGATGGAACGTCAGTATAGTATTGAGGGAACTGTGTGATTGGGGATGGAACGTCAGTATACTATTTAGGGAAATGACTGTGTGATTGGGGATGGAACGTCAGTGTAGTATTGAGGGAACTGACTGTGTGATTGGGGATGGAACGTCAGTATAGTATTGAGGGAATTGACTGAGGAATTGGGGATGTTACGTCAGTACAGGATTGAGGGAACTGACTGTGTGATTGGGGATGGATCGTCAGTATAGTATTGAGCGAACTGACTGTGTGATTGGGGATGGAATGTCAGTACAGTATTGAGGAAACGGACAGTGTGATTGAGGATGGAATGTCAGTATAGTATTGACAGAACTGACGGAGTGATTGGGGATGGAACGTCAGTATAGTATTGAGGGAACTGTGTGATTGGGAAAGGAACGTCAGTATAGTATTCAGGGAACTGACTGTGTGATTGGGGATGGAACGTCAGTATAGTATTGAGGGAACTGAGACTGATTGGGGATGGAACGTCAGTACAGTATTGAGGGAACTGACTGTGTGATTGGGGATGGCACGTCAGTATAGTATTGTGAGAACTGACTGTGTGATTGGGGATGGAACGTCAGTATAGTATTGAGCGAACTGACTGTGTGATTGAGGATGGAATGTCAGTATATTATTGAGGGAACTGACGGAGTGATTCGGGATGGAACGTCAGTATAGTATTGAGGGAACTGACTGTGTGATTGGGGATGGAACATCAGTATAGCATTGAGGGAACTGACTGTGTGACTGGGGAAGGAACGTCAGTATAGTATTTAGGGAAATGACTGTGTGATTGGGGATGGAACGTCAGTAGAGTATTGAGGGTACTGACTGTGTGATTGGGAATATTACGTCAGTATAGTATTGAGTGAATTGACGGTGTGATTGGGGATGTTACGTCAGTACAGTATTGAGGGAACTGACTGTGTGATTGGGGATGGAACGTCAGTATAGTATTGAGGGAATTGACTGAGGAAATGGGGATGTTAAGTCAGTACAGGATTGAGGGAACTGACTGTGTGATTGGGGATGGAACGTCAGTATAGTATTGAGAGAACTGACTGTGATTGGGGATGGAACGTCAGTATAGTATTGAGCGAACTGACTCTCTGATTGGGGATGGAATGTCAGTACAGTATTGAGGAAACGGACTGTGTGATTGAGGATGGAATGTCAGTATAGTATTGACGGAACTGACGGAGTGATTGGGGATGGAAAGTCAGTATAGTATTGAGGGAACTCTGTGATTGGGAAAGGAACGTCAGTATAGTATTCAGGGAACTGACTGTGTGATTGGGGATGGAACGTCAGTATAGTATTCAGGGAACTGACTCTGATTGGGGATGGAACGTCAGTACAGTATTGAGCGAACTGACGGTGTGATTGGGGATGTTACGTCAGTACAGTATTGAGGGAATTGACTGTGTGATTGGGGATGGAACGTCAGTATAGTATTGAGGGAACTGACGGAGTGATTGGGGATGTTACCTCAGTACAGTATTGCGGGAACTGACTGTGTGATTGGGGATGGAACGTCAGTATAGTATTGAGGGAACTGGCTGTGTGTTTGGGGATGGAACGTCAGTATAGTATTGAGGGAACTGGCTGTGTGTCTGGGGATGGAACATCAGTATAGTATTGAGTTAACTGACGGAATGATTGGGGATGGAACGTCAGTATAGGATTGAGGGAACTGACTGTGTGATTGGGGATGGAACGTCAGTATAGTATTGAGGGAACTGGCTGTGTGTTTGGGGATGGAACATCAGTATAGTATTGAGTTAACTGACGGAATGATTGGGGATGGAACGTCAGTATAGGATTGAGGGAACTGGCTGTGTGTTTGGGGATGGAACATCAGTATAGTATTGAGTTAACTGACGGAATGATTGGGGATGGAACGTCAGTATAGGATTGAGGGAACTGACTGTGTGATTGGGGATGGAACGTCAGTATAGTATTGAGGGAACTGACTGTGTGTTTGGGGATGGAAAGTCAGTATAGTATTGAGGGAACTGGCTGTGTGTTTGGGGATGGAACATCAGTATAGTATTGAGTTAACTGACGGAATGATTGGGGATGGAACGTCAGTATAGGATTGAGGGAACTGACTGTGTGATTGGGGATGGAACGTCAGTATAGTATTGAGGGAACTGGCTGTGTGATTGGGGATGGAACGTCTGTATAGTATTGAGGGAACTAAGTGTGTGATTGGGGATGGAACGTCAGTATAGTATTGAGGGAACTGTGTGATTGGGGATGGAACGTCAGTATACTATTTAGGGAAATGACTGTGTGATTGGGGATGGAACGTCAGTGTAGTATTGAGGGAACTGACTGTGTGATTGGGGATGGAACGTCAGTATAGTATTGAGGGAATTGACTGAGGAATTGGGGATGTTACGTCAGTACAGGATTGAGGGAACTGACTGTGTGATTTGGGATGGATCGTCAGTATAGTATTGAGCGAACTGACTCTGTGATTGGGGATGGAATGTCAGTACAGTATTGAGGAAACGGACTGTGTGATTGAGGATGGAATGTCAGTATAGCATTGACGGAACTGACGGAGTGATTGGGGATGGAACGTCAGTATAGTATTGAGGGAACTGTGTGATTGGGAAAGAAACGTCAGTATAGTATTCAGGGAACTGACTGTGTGATTGGGGATGGAACGTCAGTATAGTATTGAGGGAACTGACACTGATTGGGGATGGAACGTCAGTACAGTATTGAGGGAACTGACTGTGTGATTGGGGATGGCACGTCAGTATAGTATTGTGAGAACTGACTGTGTGATTGGGGATGGAATGTCAGTATAGTATTGAGCGAACTGACTGTGTGATTGAGGATGGAATGTCAGTATATTATTGAGGGAACTGACGGAGTGATTCGGGATGGAACGTCAGTATAGTATTGAGGGAACTGACTGTGTGATTGGGGATGGAACATCAGTATAGCATTGAGGGTACTGACTGTGTGACTGGGGAAGGAACGTCAGTATAGTATTTAGGGAAATGACTGTGTGATTGGGGATGGAACGTCAGTAGAGTATTGAGGGTACTGACTGTGTGATTGGGGATATTACGTCAGTATAGTATTGAGTGAACTGACGGTGTGATTGGGGATGTTACGTCAGTACAGTATTGAGGGAACTGACTGTGTGATTGGGGATGGAACGTCAGTATAGTATTGAGTGATCTGACTCTGTGAGTGGGGATGGAATGTCAGTACAGTATTGAGGAAACGTACTGTGTGATTGAGGATGGAATGTCAGTAGAGTATTGAGGGTACTGACTGTGTGATTGGGGATATTACGTCAGTATAGTATTGACGGAACTGACGGAGTGATTGGGGATGGAACGTCAGTATAGTATTGAGGGAACTGTGTGATTGGGAAAGGAACGTCAGTATAGTATTCAGGGAACTGACTGTGTGATTGGGGATGGAACGTCAGTATAGTATTGAGGGAACTGACACTGATTGGGGATGGAACGTCAGTACAGTATTGAGGGAACTGACTGTGTGATTGGGGATGGCACGTCAGTATAGTAATGTGAGAACTGACTGTGTGATTGGGGATGGAATGTCAGTATAGTTTTGAGCGAACTGACTGTGTGATTGAGGATGGAATGTCAGTATATTATTGAGGCAACTGACGGAGTGATTCGGGATGGAACGTCAGTATAGTATTGAGGAAACTGACTGTGTGATTGGGGATGGAACATCAGTATAGCATTGAGGGAACTGACTGTGTGACTGGGGAAGGAACGTCAGTATAGTATTTAGGGAAATGACTGTGTGATTGGGGATGAATCGTCAGTAGAGTATTGAGGGAACTGACTGTGTGATTGGGGATATTACGTCAGTATAGTATTGAGGGAACTGACTGTCTGATTGGGGATGGAACGTCAGTATAGTATTGAGGGAACTGATGGAGTGATTGGGGATGGAACGTCAGTATAGTATTGAGGGAACTGACTGTGTGATTGGTGATGGAATGTCAGTATAGTATTGAGGGAACAGGCTGTGTGCTTGGGGATCGAACATCAGTATAGTATTGCGGGAACTGTGTGATTGGGTATGGAACGTCAGTATAGTATTTTGGAAAATGACTGTGTGATTGGAGATGGAACGACAGTATAGTATTGAGGGAACTGACTGTGTGACTGGGGAAAGAACGTCAGTATAGTATTTAGGGCAATGACTGTGTGATTGGGAATGGAACGACAGTATAGTATTGAGGGAAATGACTGTGTGATTGGGGATGGAATGTCAGTATAGTATTGAGGGAATTGACTGAGGAATTGGGGATGTTACGTCAGTACAGGATTGAGGGAACTGACTGTGTGATTGGGGATGGAACGTCAGTATAGTATTGAGAGAACTGACTGTGATTGGGGATGGAACGTCAGTATAGTATTGAGCGAACTGACTCTCTGATTGGGGATGGAATGTCAGTACAGTATTGAGGAAACGGACTGTGTGATTGAGGATGGAATGTCAGTATAGTATTGACGGAACTGACGGAGTGATTGGGGATGGAAAGTCAGTATAGTATTGAGGGAACTGTGTGATTGGGAAAGGAACGTCAGTATAGTATTCAGGGAACTGACTGTGTGATTGGGGATGGAACGTCAGTATAGTATTCAGGGAACTGATTCTGATTGGGGATGGAACGTCAGTACAGTATTGAGCGAACTGACGGTGTGATTGGGGATGTTACGTCAGTACAGTATTGAGGGAATTGACTATGTGATTGGGGATGGAACGTCAGTATAGTTTTGAGGGAACTGACGGAGTGATTGGGGATGTTACCTCAGTACAGTATTGCGGGAACTGACTGTGTGATTGGGGATGGAACGTCAGTATAGTATTGAGGGAACTGGCTGTGTGTTTGGGGATGGAACATCAGTATAGTATTGAGTTAACTGACGGAATGATTGGGGATGGAACGTCAGTATAGTATTCAGGGAACTGACTCTGTGATTGGGGATGGAACGTCAGTACAGTATTGAGCGAACTGACGGTGTGATTGGGGTTGTTACGTCAGTACAGTATTGAGGGAATTGACTGTGTGATTGGGGATGGAACGTCAGTATAGTATTGAGGGAACTGACGGAGTGATTGGGGATGTTACCTCAGTACAGTATTGCGGGAACTGACTGTGTGATTGGGGATGGAACGTCAGTATAGTATTGAGTTAACTGACGGAATGATTGGGGATGGAACGTCAGTATAGTATTGAGGGAACTGACTGTGATTGGGGATGGAACGTCAGTATAGTATTGAGTGAACTGACTCTCTGATTGGGGATGGAATGTCAGTACAGTATTGAGGAAACGGACTGTGTGATTGAGGATGGAATGTCAGTATAGTATTTAGGGAAATGACTGTGTGATTGGGGATGGAACGTCAGTAGAGTATAGAGGAAACTGACTGTGTGATTGGGGATATTACGTCAGTATAGTATTGAGGGAACTGACGGAGTGATTGGGGATGGAACGTCAGTAGAGTATAGAGGGAACTGACTGTGTGATTGGGGATATTACGTCAGTATAGTATTGAGGGAACTGACGGTGTGATTGGGGATGTTACGTCAGTATAGTATTGAGGGAACTGGCTGTGTGTTTGGGGATGGAACATCAGTATAGTATTGAGTTAACTGACGGAATGATTGGGGATGGAACGTCAGTATAGTATTGAGGGAACTGACTGTGATTGGGGATGGAACGTCAGTATAGTATTGAGGGAACTGACTCTCTGATTGGGGATGGAATGTCAGTACAGTATTGAGGAAACGGACTGTGTGATTGAGGATGGAATGTCAGTATAGTATTGAGTGAACTGTGTGATTGGGAAAGGAACGTCAGTATAGTATTCAGGGAACTGACTGTGTGATTGGGGATGGAACGTCAGTATAGTATTGAGGGAACTGTGTGATTGGGAACGGAACGTCAGTATAGTATTCAGGGAACTAACTGTGTGATTGGGGATGGAATGTCAGTATAGTATTGAGCGAACTGACTGTGTGATTGAGGATGGAATGTCAGTATATTATTGAGGCAACTGACGGAGTGATTCGGGATGGAACGTCAGTATAGTATTGAGGGAACTGACTGTGTGATTGGGGATGGAACATCAGTATAGCATTGAGGGAACTGACTGTGTGACTGGGGAAGGAACGTCAGTTTAGTATTTAGGGAAATGACTGTGTGATTGGGGATGGAACGTCAGTAGAGTATTGAGGGAACTGACTGTGTGATTGGGGATATTACGTCAGTATAGTATTGAGGGAATTGACGGTGTGATTGGGGATGTTACGTCAGTACAGTATTGAGGGAACTGACTGTGTGATTGGGGATGGAACGTCAGTATAGTATTGAGGGAACTGATGGAGTGATTGGGGATGGAACGTCAGTATAGTATTGAGGGAACTGACTGTGTGACTGGGGATGGAACGTCAGTATAGTATTGAGGGAACTGACTGTGTGATTGGTGATGGAATGTCAGTATAGTATTGAGGGAACAGGCTGTGTGCTTGGGGATCGAACATCAGTATAGTATTGTGGGAACTGTGTGATTGGGGATGGAACGTCAGTATAGTATTTAGGAAAATGACTGTGTGATTGGGGATGGAACGACAGTATAGTATTGAGGGAAATGACTGTGTGATAGGAGATGGAACATCAGTATAGCATTGAGGGAACTGACTGTGTGATTGGGGATGGAACGTCAGTATAGTATTGAGGGAACTGACTGTGTGATTGGGGATGGAACGTCAGTAGAGTATTGAGGGAACTGACTGTGTGATTGGGGATGGAACATCAGTATAGCATTGAGGGAACTGACTGTGTGACTGGGGAAGGAACGTCAGTATAGTATTTAGGGAAATGACTGTGTGATTGGGGATGGAACGTCAGTAGAGTATAGAGGGAACTGACTGTGTGATTGGGGATATTACGTCAGTATAGTATTGAGGGAACTGACGGTGTGATTGGGGATGTTACGTCAGTACAGTATTGAGGGAACTGACTGTGTGATTGGGGATGGAACGTCAGTATAGTATTGAGGGAACCGACTGTGTGATTGGGAATGGAACGTCACTATAGTATTGAGGGAACTGACTGTGTGATTGGGGATGGAACGTCAGTATAGTATTGAGGGAACTGATGGAGTGATTGGGGATGGAACGTCAGTATAGTATTGAGGGAACTGACTGTGTGATTGGTGATGGAATGTCAGTATAGTATTGAGGGAACAGGCTGTGTGCTTGGGGAAGGAACGTCAGTATAGTATTTAGGGCAATGACTGTGTGATTGGGAATGGAACGACAGTATAGTATTGAGGGAACTGATGGAGTGATTGGGTATGGAACGTCAGTATAGTATTTTGGAAAATGACTGTGTGATTGGAGATGGAACGACAGTATAGTATTGAGGGAACTGACTGTGTGACTGGGGAAGGAACGTCAGTATAGTATTTAGGGCAATGACTGTGTGATTGGGAATGGAACGACAGTATAGTATTGAGGGAAATGACTGTGTGATTGGGGATGGAACGTCAGTATAGTATTGAGGGAAATGACTGTGTGATTGGGGATGGAATGTCAGTATAGTATTGAGGGAATTGACTGAGGAATTGGGGATGTTACGTCAGTACAGGATTGAGGGAACTGACTGTGTGATTGGGGATGGAACGTCAGTATAGTATTGAGAGAACTGACTGTGATTGGGGATGGAACGTCAGTATAGTATTGAGCGAACTGACTCTGTGATTGGGGATGGAATGTCAGTACAGTATTGAGGAAACGGACTGTGTGATTGAGGATGGAATGTCAGTATAGTATTGACGGAACTGACGGAGTGATTGGGGATGGAAAGTCAGTATAGTATTGAGGGAACTGTGTGATTGGGAAAGGAACGTCAGTATAGTATTCAGGGAACTGACGGTGTGATTGGGGATGGAACGTCAGTATAGTATTGAGGGAACTGTGTGATTGGGAACGGAACGTCAGTATAGTATTCAGGGAACTAACTGTGTGATTGGGGATGGCACGTCAGTATAGTAATGTGAGAACTAACTGTGTGATTGGGGATGGAATGTCAGTATAGTATTGAGCGAACTGACTGTGTGATTGAGGATGGAATGTCAGTATATTATTGAGGCAACTGACGGAGTGATTCGGGATGGAACGTCAGTATAGTATTGAGGGAACTGACTGTGTGACTGGGGATGGAACATCAGTATAGCATTGAGAGAACTGACTGTGTGACTGGGGAAGGAACGTCAGTTTAGTATTTAGGGAAATGACTGTGTGATTGGGGATGGAACGTCAGTAGAGTGTTGAGGGAACTGACTGTGTGATTGGGGATATTACGTCAGTATAGTATTGAGGGAACTGACGGTGTGATTGGGGATGTTACGTCAGTACAGTATTGAGGGAACTGACTGTGTGATTGGGGATGGAACGTCAGTATAGTATTGAGGGAACTGATGGAGTGATTGGGGATGGAACGTCAGTATAGTATTGAGGGAACTGACTGTGTGACTGGGGATGGAACGTCAGTATAGTATTGAGGGAACTGACTGTGTGATTGGTGATGGAATGTCAGTATAGTATTGAGGGAACAGGCTGTGTGCTTGGGGATCGAACATCAGTATAGTATTGTGGGAACTGTGTGATTGGGGATGGAACGTCAGTATAGTATTTAGGAAAATGACTGTGTGATTGGGGATGGAACGACAGTATAGTATTGAGGGAAATGACTGTGTGATAGGAGATGGAACATCAGTATAGCATTGAGGGAACTGACTGTGTGATTGGGGATGGAACGTCAGTATAGTATTGAGTGAACTGACTGTGTGATTGGGGATGGAACGTCAGTAGAGTATTGAGGGAACTGACTGTGTGATTGGGGATGGAACATCAGTATAGCATTGAGGGAACTGACTGTGTGACTGGGGAAGGAACGTCAGTATAGTATTTAGGGAAATGACTGTGTGATTGGGGATGGAACGTCAGTAGAGTATAGAGGGAACTGACTGTGTGATTGGGGATATTACGTCAGTATAGTATTGAGGGAACTGACGGTGTGATTGGGGATGTTACGTCAGTACAGTATTGAGGGAACTGACTGTGTGATTGGGGATGGAACGTCAGTATAGTATTGAGGGAACCGACTGTGTGATTGGGAATGGAACGTCACTATAGTATTGAGGGAACTGACTGTGTGATTGGGGATGGAACGTCAGTATAGTATTGAGGGAACTGATGGAGTGATTGGGGATGGAACGTCAGTATAGTATTGAGGGAACTGACTGTGTGATTGGTGATGGAATGTCAGTATAGTATTGAGGGAACAGGCTGTGTGCTTGGGGATCGAACATCAGTATAGTATTGCGGGAACTGTGTGATTGGGTATGGAACGTCAGTATAGTATTTTGGAAAATGACTGTGTGATTGGAGATGGAACGACAGTATAGTATTGAGGGAACTGACTGTGTGACTGGGGAAGGAACGTCAGTATAGTATTTAGGGCAATGACTGTGTGATTGGGAATGGAACGACAGTATAGTATTGAGGGAAATGACTGTGTGATTGGGGATGGAACGTCAGTATAGTATTGAGGGAAATGACTGTGTGATTGGGGATGGAATGTCAGTATAGTATTGAGGGAATTGACTGAGGAATTGGGGATGTTACGTCAGTACAGGATTGAGGGAACTGACTGTGTGATTGGGAATGGAACGTCACTATAGTATTGAGGGAACTGACTGTGTGATTGGGGATGGAATGTAAGTATAGTATTGAGGGAACTGAATGTGTGATTCCGGATGGAACGTCAGTATGGTATTGAGGGAACTGACGGAGTGATTGGGGATGGAATGTCAGTATAGTATTGAGTTAACTGACAGAATGATTGGGGATGGAAAGTCAGTATAGTATTGAGGGAACTGGCTGTGTGATTGGGGATGGAACGTCTGTATAGTATTGAGGGAACTAACTGTGTGATTGGGGATGGAACGTCAGTATAGTATTGAGGGAACTGTGTGATTGGGGATGGAACGTCAGTATAGTATTTAGGGAAATGACTGTGTGATTGGGGATGGAACGTCTGTATAGTATTGAGGGAACTGACTGTGTGATTGGGGTTGGAATGTCAGTATAGTATTGAGGGAATTGACAGAGGAATTGGGGATGTTAAGTCAGTACAGGATTAAGGGAACTGACTGTGTGATTGGGGATTGAACGTCAGTATAGTATTGAGAGAACTGACTGTGATTGGGGATGGAACGTCAGTATAGTATTGAGCGAACTGACTCTCTGATTGGGGATGGAATGTCAGTACAGTATTGAGGAAACGGACTGTGTGATTGAGGATGGAATGTCAGTATAGTATTGACGGAACTGACAGAGTGATTGGGGATGGAAAGTCAGTATAGTATTGAGGGAACTGTGTGATTGGGAAAGGAACGTCAGTATAGTATTCAGGGAACTGACTGTGTGATTGGGGATGGAACGTCAGTATAGTATTCAGGGAACTGACTCTGATTGGGGATGGAACGTCAGTACAGTATTGAGCGAACTGACTCTGTGATTGGGGATGGAATGTCAGTACAGTATTGAGGAAACGGACTGTGTGATTGGGGATGGAACGTCAGTATAGTATTGAGGGAACTGGCTGTGTGTTTGGGGATGGAACGTCAGTGTAGTATTGAGGGAACTGACTGTGTGATTGGGGATGGAACGTCAGTATAGTATTGAGGGAATTGACTGAGGAATTGGGGATGTTACGTCAGTACAGGATTGAGGGAACTGACTGTGTGATTGGGGATGGATCGTCAGTATAGTATTGAGCGAACTGACTCTGTGATTGGGGATGGAATGTCAGTACAGTATTGAGGAAACGGACTGTGTGATTGAGGATGGAATGTCAGTATAGTATTGACGGAACTGACGGAGTGATTGGGGATGGAACGTCAGTATAGTATTGAGGGAACTGTGTGATTGGGAAAGGAACATCAGTATAGTATTCAGGGAACTGACTGTGTGATTGGGGATGGAACGTCAGTATAGTATTGAGGGAACTGACACTGATTGGGGATGGAACGTCAGTACAGTATTGAGGGAACTGACTGTGTGATAGGAGATGGAACATCAGTATAGCATTGAGGGAACTGACTGTGTGATTGGGGATGGAACGTCAGTATAGTATTGAGTGAACTGACTGTGTGATTGGGGATGGAACGTCAGTAGAGTATTGAGGGAACTGACTGTGTGATTGGGGATGGAACATCAGTATAGCATTGAGGGAACTGACTGTGTGACTGGGGAAGGAACGTCAGTATAGTATTTAGGGAAATGACTGTGTGATTGGGGATGGAACGTCAGTAGAGTATAGAGGAAACTGACTGTGTGATTGGGGATATTACGTCAGTATAGTATTGAGGGAACTGACGGTGTGATTGGGGATGTTACGTCAGTACAGTATTGAGGGAACTGACTGTGAGATTGGGGATGGAACGTCAGTATAGTATTGAGGGAACTGACTGTGTGATTGGGAATGGGACGTCAGTATAGTATTGACGGAACTGACTGTGTGATTGGGGATGTTAAGTCAGTACAGTAATGAGGGAACTGACTGTGTGATTGGGGATGGAACGTCAGTATAGTATTGAGGGAACTGACGGAGTGATTGGGGATGGAATGTCAGTATAGTATTGAGTTAACTGACAGAATGATTGGGGATGGAAAGTCAGTATAGTATTGAGGGAACTGGCTGTGTGATTGGGGATGGAACGTCTGTATATTATTGAGGGAACTAACTGTGTGATTGGGGATGGAACGTCAGTATAGTATTGAGGGAACTGTGTGATTGGGGATGGAACGTCAGTATAGTATTTAGGGAAATGACTGTGTGATTGGGGATGGAACGTCTGTATAGTATTGAGGGAACTGACTGTGTGATTGGGGTTGGAATGTCAGTATAGTATTGAGGGAACTGACTGAGGAATTGGGGTGGTTAAGTCAGTACAGGATTGAGGGAACTGACTGTGTGATTGGGGATGGAACGTCAGTATAGTATTGAGAGAACTGACTGTGATTGGGGATGGAACGTCAGTATAGTATTGAGCGAACTGACTCTCTGATTGGGGATGGAATGTCAGTACAGTATTGAGGAAACGGACTGTGTGATTGAGGATGGAATGTCAGTATAGTATTGACGGAACTGACAGAGTGATTGGGGATGGAAAGTCAGTATAGTATTGAGGGAACTGTGTGATTGGGAAAGGAACATCAGTATAGTATTCAGGGAACTGACTGTGTGATTGGGGATGGAACGTCAGTATAGTATTCAGGGAACTGACTCTGATTGGGGATGGAACGTCAGTATAGTATTGAGCGAACTGACGGTGTGATTGGGGATGTTACGTCAGTACAGTATTGAGGGAATTGACTGTGTGATTGGGGATGGAACGTCAGTATAGTATTGAGGGAACTGACGGAGTGATTGGGGATGTTACCTCAGTACAGTATTGCGGGAACTGACTGTGTGATTGGGGATGGAACGTCAGTATAGTATTGAGGGAACTGGCTGTGTGTTTGGGGATGGAACGTCAGTGTAGTATTGAGGGAACTGACTGTGTGATTGGGGATGGAACGTCAGTATAGTATTGAGGGAATTGACTGAGGAATTGGGGATGTTACGTCAGTACAGGATTGAGGGAACTGACTGTGTGATTGGGGATGGATCGTCAGTATAGTATTGAGCGAACTGACTCTGTGATTGGGGATGGAATGTCAGTACAGTATTGAGGAAACGGACTGTGTGATTGAGGATGGAATGTCAGTATAGTATTGACGGAACTGACGGAGTGATTGGGGATGGAACGTCAGTATAGTATTGAGGGAACTGTGTGATTGGGAAAGGAACATCAGTATAGTATTCAGGGAACTGACTGTGTGATTGGGGATGGAACGTCAGTATAGTATTGAGGGAACTGACACTGATTGGGGATGGAACGTCAGTACAGTATTGAGGGAACTGACTGTGTGATAGGAGATGGAACATCAGTATAGTATTGAGGGAACTGACTGTGTGATTGGGGATGGAACATCAGTATAGCATTGAGGGAACTGACTGTGTGACTGGGGAAGGAACGTCAGTATAGTATTTAGGGAAATGACTGTGTGATTGGGGATGGAACGTCAGTAGAGTATAGAGGAAACTGACTGTGTGATTGGGGATATTACGTCAGTATAGTGTTGAGGGAACTGACGGAGTGATTGGGGATGTTACCTCAGTACAGTATTGCGGGAACTGACTGTGTGATTGGGGATGGAACGTCAGTATAGTATTGAGGGAACTGGCTGTGTGTTTGGGGATGGAACATCAGTATAGTATTGAGTTAACTGACGGAATGATTGGGGATGGAACGTCAGTATAGTATTGAGGGAACTGACTGTGATTGGGGATGGAACGTCAGTATTGTATTGAGGGAACTGACTCTCTGATTGGGGATGGAATGTCAGTACAGTATTGAGGAAACGGACTGTGTGATTGAGGATGGAATGTCAGTATAGTATTGACGGAACTGACGGAGTGATTGGGGATGGAAAGTCAGTATAGTATTGAGGGAACTGTGTGATTGGGAAAGGAACGTCAGTATAGTATTCAGGGAACTAACTGTGTGATTGGGGATGGAACGTCAGTATAGTATTGAGGGAACTGTGTGATTGGGAACGGAACGTCAGTATAGTATTCAGGGAACTAACTGTGTGATTGAGGATGGCACGTCAGTATAGTAATGTGAGAACTAACTGTGTGATTGGGGATGGAATGTCAGTATAGTATTGAGCGAACTGACTGTGTGATTGAGGATGGAATGTCAGTATATTATTGAGGCAACTGACGGAGTGATTCGGGATGGAACGTCAGTATAGTATTGAGGGAACTGACTGTGTGATTGGGGATGGAACATCAGTATAGCATTGAGGGAACTGACTGTGTGACTGGGGAAGGAACGTCAGTTTAGTATTTAGGGAAATGTCTGTGTGATTGGGGATGGAACGTCAGTAGAGTATTGAGGGAACTGACTGTGTGATTGGGGATATTACGTCAGTATAGTATTGAGGGAACTGACGGTGTGATTGGGGATGTTACGTCAGTACAGTATTGAGGGAACTGACTGTGTGATTGGGGATGGAACGTCAGTATAGTATTGAGGGAACTGATGGAGTGATTGGGGATGGAACGTCAGTATAGTATTGAGGGAACTGACTGTGTGACTGGGGATGGAACGTCAGTATAGTATTGAGGGAACTGACTGTGTGATTGGTGATGGAATGTCAGTATAGTATTGAGGGAACAGGCTGTGTGCTTGGGGATCGAACATCAGTATAGTATTGTGGGAACTGTGTGATTGGGGATGGAACGTCAGTATAGTATTTAGGAAAATGACTGTGTGATTGGGGATGGAACGACAGTATAGTATTGAGGGAAATGACTGTGTGATAGGAGATGGAACATCAGTATAGCATTGAGGGAACTGACTGTGTGATTGGGGATGGAACGTCAGTATAGTATTGAGTGAACTGACTGTGTGATTGGGGATGGAACGTCAGTAGAGTATTGAGGGAACTGACTGTGTGATTGGGGATGGAACATCAGTATAGCATTGAGGGAACTGACTGTGTGACTGGGGAAGGAACGTCAGTATAGTATTTAGGGAAATGACTGTGTGATTGGGGATGGAACGTCAGTAGAGTATAGAGGGAACTGACTGTGTGATTGGGGATATTACGTCAGTATAGTATTGAGGGAACTGACGGTGTGATTGGGGATGTTACGTCAGTACAGTATTGAGGGAACTGACTGTGTGATTGGGGATGGAACGTCAGTATAGTATTGAGGGAACCGACTGTGTGATTGGGAATGGAACGTCACTATAGTATTGAGGGAACTGACTGTGTGATTGGGGATGGAATGTAAGTATAGTATTGAGGGAACTGAATGTGTGATTCCGGATGGAACGTCAGTATAGTATTGAGGGAACTGACGGAGTGATTGGGGATGGAATGTCAGTATAGTATTGAGTTAACTGACAGAATGATTGGGGATGGAAAGTCAGTATAGTATTGAGGGAACTGGCTGTGTGATTGGGGATGGAACGTCTGTATAGTATTGAGGGAACTAACTGTGTGATTGGGGATGGAACGTCAGTATAGTATTGAGGGAACTGTGTGATTGGGGATGGAACGTCAGTATAGTATTTAGGGAAATGACTGTGTGATTGGGGATGGAACGTCTGTATAGTATTGAGGGAACTGACTGTGTGATTGGGGTTGGAATGTCAGTATAGTATTGAGGGAATTGACTGAGGAATTGGGGATGTTAAGTCAGTACAGGATTGAGGGAACTGACTGTGTGATTGGGGATTGAACGTCAGTATAGTATTGAGAGAACTGACTGTGATTGGGGATGGAACGTCAGTATAGTATTGAGCGAACTGACTCTCTGATTGGGGATGGAATGTCAGTACAGTATTGAGGAAACGGACTGTGTGATTGAGGATGGAATGTCAGTATAGTATTGACGGAACTGACAGAGTGATTGGGGATGGAAAGTCAGTATAGTATTGAGGGAACTGTGTGATTGGGAAAGGAACGTCAGTATAGTATTCAGGGAACTGACTGTGTGATTGGGGATGGAACGTCAGTATAGTATTCAGGGAACTGACTCTGATTGGGGATGGAACGTCAGTACAGTATTGAGCGAACTGACTCTGTGATTGGGGATGGAATGTCAGTACAGTATTGAGGAAACGGACTGTGTGATTGGGGATGGAACGTCAGTATAGTATTGAGGGAACTGGCTGTGTGTTTGGGGATGGAACGTCAGTGTAGTATTGAGGGAACTGACTGTGTGATTGGGGATGGAACGTCAGTATAGTATTGAGGGAATTGACTGAGGAATTGGGGATGTTACGTCAGTACAGGATTGAGGGAACTGACTGTGTGATTGGGGATGGATCGTCAGTATAGTATTGAGCGAACTGACTCTGTGATTGGGGATGGAATGTCAGTACAGTATTGAGGAAACGGACTGTGTGATTGAGGATGGAATGTCAGTATAGTATTGACGGAACTGACGGAGTGATTGGGGATGGAACGTCAGTATAGTATTGAGGGAACTGTGTGATTGGGAAAGGAACATCAGTATAGTATTCAGGGAACTGACTGTGTGATTGGGGATGGAACGTCAGTATAGTATTGAGGGAACTGACACTGATTGGGGATGGAACGTCAGTACAGTATTGAGGGAACTGACTGTGTGATAGGAGATGGAACATCAGTATAGCATTGAGGGAACTGACTGTGTGATTGGGGATGGAACGTCAGTATAGTATTGAGTGAACTGACTGTGTGATTGGGGATGGAACGTCAGTAGAGTATTGAGGGAACTGACTGTGTGATTGGGGATGGAACATCAGTATAGCATTGAGGGAACTGACTGTGTGACTGGGGAAGGAACGTCAGTATAGTATTTAGGGAAATGACTGTGTGATTGGGGATGGAACGTCAGTAGAGTATAGAGGAAACTGACTGTGTGATTGGGGATATTACGTCAGTATAGTATTGAGGGAACTGACGGTGTGATTGGGGATGTTACGTCAGTACAGTATTGAGGGAACTGACTGTGTGATTGGGGATGGAACGTCAGTATAGTATTGAGGGAACTGACTGTGTGATTGGGAATGGGACGTCAGTATAGTATTGAGGGAACTGACTGTGTGATTGGGGATGTTAAGTCAGTACAGTAATGAGGGAACTGACTGTGTGATTGGGGATGGAACGTCAGTATAGTATTGAGGGAACCGACTGTGTGATTGGGAATGGAACGTCACTATAGTATTGAGGAAACTGACTGTGTGATTGGGGATGGAATGTAAGTATAGTATTGAGGGAACTGAATGTGTGATTCCGGATGGAACGTCAGTATAGTATTGAGGGAACTGACGGAGTGATTGGGGATGGAATGTCAGTATAGTATTGAGTTAACTGACAGAATGATTGGGGATGGAAAGTCAGTATAGTATTGAGGGAACTGGCTGTGTGATTGGGGATGGAACGTCTGTATAGTATTGAGGGAACTAACTGTGTGATTGGGGATGGAACGTCAGTATAGTATTGAGGGAAATGACTGTGTGATTGGGGATGGAATGTCAGTATAGTATTGAGGGAATTGACTGAGGAATTGGGGATGTTACGTCAGTACAGGATTGAGGGAACTGACTGTGTGATTGGGGATGGAACGTCAGTATAGTATTGAGAGAACTGACTGTGATTGGGGATGGAACGTCAGTATAGTATTGAGCGAACTGACTCTGTGATTGGGGATGGAATGTCAGTACAGTATTGAGGAAACGGACTGTGTGATTGAGGATGGAATGTCAGTATAGTATTGACGGAACTGACGGAGTGATTGGGGATGGAAAGTCAGTATAGTATTGAGGGAACTGTGTGATTGGGAAAGGAACGTCAGTATAGTATTCAGGGAACTGACGGTGTGATTGGGGATGGAACGTCAGTATAGTATTGAGGGAACTGTGTGATTGGGAACGGAACGTCAGTATAGTATTCAGGGAACTAACTGTGTGATTGGGGATGGCACGTCAGTATAGTAATGTGAGAACTAACTGTGTGATTGGGGATGGAATGTCAGTATAGTATTGAGCGAACTGACTGTGTGATTGAGGATGGAATGTCAGTATATTATTGAGGCAACTGACGGAGTGATTCGGGATGGAACGTCAGTATAGTATTGAGGGAACTGACTGTGTGATTGGGGATGGAACATCAGTATAGCATTGAGAGAACTGACTGTGTGACTGGGGAAGGAACGTCAGTTTAGTATTTAGGGAAATGACTGTGTGATTGGGGATGGAACGTCAGTAGAGTATTGAGGGAACTGACTGTGTGATTGGGGATATTACGTCAGTATAGTATTGAGGGAACTGACGGTGTGATTGGGGATGTTACGTCAGTACAGTATTGAGGGAACTGACTGTGTGATTGGGGATGGAACGTCAGTATAGTATTGAGGGAACTGATGGAGTGATTGGGGATGGAACGTCAGTATAGTATTGAGGGAACTGACTGTGTGACTGGGGATGGAACGTCAGTATAGTATTGAGGGAACTGACTGTGTGATTGGTGATGGAATGTCAGTATAGTATTGAGGGAACAGGCTGTGTGCTTGGGGATCGAACATCAGTATAGTATTGTGGGAACTGTGTGATTGGGGATGGAACGTCAGTATAGTATTTAGGAAAATGACTGTGTGATTGGGGATGGAACGACAGTATAGTATTGAGGGAAATGACTGTGTGATAGGAGATGGAACATCAGTATAGCATTGAGGGAACTGACTGTGTGATTGGGGATGGAACGTCAGTATAGTATTGAGTGAACTGACTGTGTGATTGGGGATGGAACGTCAGTAGAGTATTGAGGGAACTGACTGTGTGATTGGGGATGGAACATCAGTATAGCATTGAGGGAACTGACTGTGTGACTGGGGAAGGAACGTCAGTATAGTATTTAGGGAAATGACTGTGTGATTGGGGA
This sequence comes from Hemitrygon akajei, assembly GCF_048418815.1. Taxonomy (NCBI): domain Eukaryota; kingdom Metazoa; phylum Chordata; class Chondrichthyes; order Myliobatiformes; family Dasyatidae; genus Hemitrygon; species Hemitrygon akajei. The sequence continues at coordinate 39,528,803 of NC_133133.1, forward strand.
TGGAACGTCAGTAGAGTATAGAGGGAACTGACTGTGTGATTGGGGATATTACGTCAGTATAGTATTGAGGGAACTGACGGTGTGATTGGGGATGTTACGTCAGTACAGTATTGAGGGAACTGACTGTGTGATTGGGGATGGAACGTCAGTATAGTATTGAGGGAACCGACTGTGTGATTGGGAATGGAACGTCACTATAGTATTGAGGGAACTGACTGTGTGATTGGGGATGGAACGTCAGTATAGTATTGAGGGAACTGATGGAGTGATTGGGGATGGAACGTCAGTATAGTATTGAGGGAACTGACTGTGTGATTGGTGATGGAATGTCAGTATAGTATTGAGGGAACAGGCTGTGTGCTTGGGGATCGAACATCAGTATAGTATTGCGGGAACTGTGTGATTGGGTATGGAACGTCAGTATAGTATTTTGGAAAATGACTGTGTGATTGGAGATGGAACGACAGTATAGTATTGAGGGAACTGACTGTGTGACTGGGGAAGGAACGTCAGTATAGTATTTAGGGCAATGACTGTGTGATTGGGAATGGAACGACAGTATAGTATTGAGGGAAATGACTGTGTGATTGGGGATGGAACGTCAGTATAGTATTGAGGGAAATGACTGTGTGATTGGGGATGGAATGTCAGTATAGTATTGAGGGAATTGACTGAGGAATTGGGGATGTTACGTCAGTACAGGATTGAGGGAACTGACTGTGTGATTGGGAATGGAACGTCACTATAGTATTGAGGGAACTGACTGTGTGATTGGGGATGGAATGTAAGTATAGTATTGAGGGAACTGAATGTGTGATTCCGGATGGAACGTCAGTATGGTATTGAGGGAACTGACGGAGTGATTGGGGATGGAATGTCAGTATAGTATTGAGTTAACTGACAGAATGATTGGGGATGGAAAGTCAGTATAGTATTGAGGGAACTGGCTGTGTGATTGGGGATGGAACGTCTGTATAGTATTGAGGGAACTAACTGTGTGATTGGGGATGGAACGTCAGTATAGTATTGAGGGAACTGTGTGATTGGGGATGGAACGTCAGTATAGTATTTAGGGAAATGACTGTGTGATTGGGGATGGAACGTCTGTATAGTATTGAGGGAACTGACTGTGTGATTGGGGTTGGAATGTCAGTATAGTATTGAGGGAATTGACAGAGGAATTGGGGATGTTAAGTCAGTACAGGATTAAGGGAACTGACTGTGTGATTGGGGATTGAACGTCAGTATAGTATTGAGAGAACTGACTGTGATTGGGGATGGAACGTCAGTATAGTATTGAGCGAACTGACTCTCTGATTGGGGATGGAATGTCAGTACAGTATTGAGGAAACGGACTGTGTGATTGAGGATGGAATGTCAGTATAGTATTGACGGAACTGACAGAGTGATTGGGGATGGAAAGTCAGTATAGTATTGAGGGAACTGTGTGATTGGGAAAGGAACGTCAGTATAGTATTCAGGGAACTGACTGTGTGATTGGGGATGGAACGTCAGTATAGTATTCAGGGAACTGACTCTGATTGGGGATGGAACGTCAGTACAGTATTGAGCGAACTGACTCTGTGATTGGGGATGGAATGTCAGTACAGTATTGAGGAAACGGACTGTGTGATTGGGGATGGAACGTCAGTATAGTATTGAGGGAACTGGCTGTGTGTTTGGGGATGGAACGTCAGTGTAGTATTGAGGGAACTGACTGTGTGATTGGGGATGGAACGTCAGTATAGTATTGAGGGAATTGACTGAGGAATTGGGGATGTTACGTCAGTACAGGATTGAGGGAACTGACTGTGTGATTGGGGATGGATCGTCAGTATAGTATTGAGCGAACTGACTCTGTGATTGGGGATGGAATGTCAGTACAGTATTGAGGAAACGGACTGTGTGATTGAGGATGGAATGTCAGTATAGTATTGACGGAACTGACGGAGTGATTGGGGATGGAACGTCAGTATAGTATTGAGGGAACTGTGTGATTGGGAAAGGAACATCAGTATAGTATTCAGGGAACTGACTGTGTGATTGGGGATGGAACGTCAGTATAGTATTGAGGGAACTGACACTGATTGGGGATGGAACGTCAGTACAGTATTGAGGGAACTGACTGTGTGATAGGAGATGGAACATCAGTATAGCATTGAGGGAACTGACTGTGTGATTGGGGATGGAACGTCAGTATAGTATTGAGTGAACTGACTGTGTGATTGGGGATGGAACGTCAGTAGAGTATTGAGGGAACTGACTGTGTGATTGGGGATGGAACATCAGTATAGCATTGAGGGAACTGACTGTGTGACTGGGGAAGGAACGTCAGTATAGTATTTAGGGAAATGACTGTGTGATTGGGGATGGAACGTCAGTAGAGTATAGAGGAAACTGACTGTGTGATTGGGGATATTACGTCAGTATAGTATTGAGGGAACTGACGGTGTGATTGGGGATGTTACGTCAGTACAGTATTGAGGGAACTGACTGTGAGATTGGGGATGGAACGTCAGTATAGTATTGAGGGAACTGACTGTGTGATTGGGAATGGGACGTCAGTATAGTATTGACGGAACTGACTGTGTGATTGGGGATGTTAAGTCAGTACAGTAATGAGGGAACTGACTGTGTGATTGGGGATGGAACGTCAGTATAGTATTGAGGGAACTGACGGAGTGATTGGGGATGGAATGTCAGTATAGTATTGAGTTAACTGACAGAATGATTGGGGATGGAAAGTCAGTATAGTATTGAGGGAACTGGCTGTGTGATTGGGGATGGAACGTCTGTATATTATTGAGGGAACTAACTGTGTGATTGGGGATGGAACGTCAGTATAGTATTGAGGGAACTGTGTGATTGGGGATGGAACGTCAGTATAGTATTTAGGGAAATGACTGTGTGATTGGGGATGGAACGTCTGTATAGTATTGAGGGAACTGACTGTGTGATTGGGGTTGGAATGTCAGTATAGTATTGAGGGAACTGACTGAGGAATTGGGGTGGTTAAGTCAGTACAGGATTGAGGGAACTGACTGTGTGATTGGGGATGGAACGTCAGTATAGTATTGAGAGAACTGACTGTGATTGGGGATGGAACGTCAGTATAGTATTGAGCGAACTGACTCTCTGATTGGGGATGGAATGTCAGTACAGTATTGAGGAAACGGACTGTGTGATTGAGGATGGAATGTCAGTATAGTATTGACGGAACTGACAGAGTGATTGGGGATGGAAAGTCAGTATAGTATTGAGGGAACTGTGTGATTGGGAAAGGAACATCAGTATAGTATTCAGGGAACTGACTGTGTGATTGGGGATGGAACGTCAGTATAGTATTCAGGGAACTGACTCTGATTGGGGATGGAACGTCAGTATAGTATTGAGCGAACTGACGGTGTGATTGGGGATGTTACGTCAGTACAGTATTGAGGGAATTGACTGTGTGATTGGGGATGGAACGTCAGTATAGTATTGAGGGAACTGACGGAGTGATTGGGGATGTTACCTCAGTACAGTATTGCGGGAACTGACTGTGTGATTGGGGATGGAACGTCAGTATAGTATTGAGGGAACTGGCTGTGTGTTTGGGGATGGAACGTCAGTGTAGTATTGAGGGAACTGACTGTGTGATTGGGGATGGAACGTCAGTATAGTATTGAGGGAATTGACTGAGGAATTGGGGATGTTACGTCAGTACAGGATTGAGGGAACTGACTGTGTGATTGGGGATGGATCGTCAGTATAGTATTGAGCGAACTGACTCTGTGATTGGGGATGGAATGTCAGTACAGTATTGAGGAAACGGACTGTGTGATTGAGGATGGAATGTCAGTATAGTATTGACGGAACTGACGGAGTGATTGGGGATGGAACGTCAGTATAGTATTGAGGGAACTGTGTGATTGGGAAAGGAACATCAGTATAGTATTCAGGGAACTGACTGTGTGATTGGGGATGGAACGTCAGTATAGTATTGAGGGAACTGACACTGATTGGGGATGGAACGTCAGTACAGTATTGAGGGAACTGACTGTGTGATAGGAGATGGAACATCAGTATAGTATTGAGGGAACTGACTGTGTGATTGGGGATGGAACATCAGTATAGCATTGAGGGAACTGACTGTGTGACTGGGGAAGGAACGTCAGTATAGTATTTAGGGAAATGACTGTGTGATTGGGGATGGAACGTCAGTAGAGTATTGAGGGAACTGACGGAGTGATTGGGGATGTTACCTCAGTACAGTATTGCGGGAACTGACTGTGTGATTGGGGATGGAACGTCAGTATAGTATTGAGGGAACTGGCTGTGTGTTTGGGGATGGAACATCAGTATAGTATTGAGTTAACTGACGGAATGATTGGGGATGGAACGTCAGTATAGTATTGAGGGAACTGACTGTGATTGGGGATGGAACGTCAGTATTGTATTGAGGGAACTGACTCTCTGATTGGGGATGGAATGTCAGTACAGTATTGAGGAAACGGACTGTGTGATTGAGGATGGAATGTCAGTATAGTATTGACGGAACTGACGGAGTGATTGGGGATGGAAAGTCAGTATAGTATTGAGGGAACTGTGTGATTGGGAAAGGAACGTCAGTATAGTATTCAGGGAACTAACTGTGTGATTGGGGATGGAACGTCAGTATAGTATTGAGGGAACTGTGTGATTGGGAACGGAACGTCAGTATAGTATTCAGGGAACTAACTGTGTGATTGAGGATGGCACGTCAGTATAGTAATGTGAGAACTAACTGTGTGATTGGGGATGGAATGTCAGTATAGTATTGAGCGAACTGACTGTGTGATTGAGGATGGAATGTCAGTATATTATTGAGGCAACTGACGGAGTGATTCGGGATGGAACATCAGTATAGTATTGAGGGAACTGACTGTGTGATTGGGGATGGAACATCAGTATAGCATTGAGGGAACTGACTGTGTGACTGGGGAAGGAACGTCAGTTTAGTATTTAGGGAAATGTCTGTGTGATTGGGGATGGAACGTCAGTAGAGTATTGAGGGAACTGACTGTGTGATTGGGGATATTACGTCAGTATAGTATTGAGGGAACTGACGGTGTGATTGGGGATGTTACGTCAGTACAGTATTGAGGGAACTGACTGTGTGATTGGGGATGGAACGTCAGTATAGTATTGAGGGAACTGATGGAGTGATTGGGGATGGAACGTCAGTATAGTATTGAGGGAACTGACTGTGTGACTGGGGATGGAACGTCAGTATAGTATTGAGGGAACTGACTGTGTGATTGGTGATGGAATGTCAGTATAGTATTGAGGGAACAGGCTGTGTGCTTGGGGATCGAACATCAGTATAGTATTGTGGGAACTGTGTGATTGGGGATGGAACGTCAGTATAGTATTTAGGAAAATGACTGTGTGATTGGGGATGGAACGACAGTATAGTATTGAGGGAAATGACTGTGTGATAGGAGATGGAACATCAGTATAGCATTGAGGGAACTGACTGTGTGATTGGGGATGGAACGTCAGTATAGTATTGAGTGAACTGACTGTGTGATTGGGGATGGAACGTCAGTAGAGTATTGAGGGAACTGACTGTGTGATTGGGGATGGAACATCAGTATAGCATTGAGGGAACTGACTGTGTGACTGGGGAAGGAACGTCAGTATAGTATTTAGGGAAATGACTGTGTGATTGGGGATGGAACGTCAGTAGAGTATAGAGGGAACTGACTGTGTGATTGGGGATATTACGTCAGTATAGTATTGAGGGAACTGACGGTGTGATTGGGGATGTTACGTCAGTACAGTATTGAGGGAACTGACTGTGTGATTGGGGATGGAACGTCAGTATAGTATTGAGGGAACCGACTGTGTGATTGGGAATGGAACGTCACTATAGTATTGAGGGAACTGACTGTGTGATTGGGGATGGAATGTAAGTATAGTATTGAGGGAACTGAATGTGTGATTCCGGATGGAACGTCAGTATAGTATTGAGGGAACTGACGGAGTGATTGGGGATGGAATGTCAGTATAGTATTGAGTTAACTGACAGAATGATTGGGGATGGAAAGTCAGTATAGTATTGAGGGAACTGGCTGTGTGATTGGGGATGGAACGTCTGTATAGTATTGAGGGAACTAACTGTGTGATTGGGGATGGAACGTCAGTATAGTATTGAGGGAACTGTGTGATTGGGGATGGAACGTCAGTATAGTATTTAGGGAAATGACTGTGTGATTGGGGATGGAACGTCTGTATAGTATTGAGGGAACTGACTGTGTGATTGGGGTTGGAATGTCAGTATAGTATTGAGGGAATTGACTGAGGAATTGGGGATGTTAAGTCAGTACAGGATTGAGGGAACTGACTGTGTGATTGGGGATTGAACGTCAGTATAGTATTGAGAGAACTGACTGTGATTGGGGATGGAACGTCAGTATAGTATTGAGCGAACTGACTCTCTGATTGGGGATGGAATGTCAGTACAGTATTGAGGAAACGGACTGTGTGATTGAGGATGGAATGTCAGTATAGTATTGACGGAACTGACAGAGTGATTGGGGATGGAAAGTCAGTATAGTATTGAGGGAACTGTGTGATTGGGAAAGGAACGTCAGTATAGTATTCAGGGAACTGACTGTGTGATTGGGGATGGAACGTCAGTATAGTATTCAGGGAACTGACTCTGATTGGGGATGGAACGTCAGTACAGTATTGAGCGAACTGACTCTGTGATTGGGGATGGAATGTTAGTACAGTATTGAGGAAACGGACTGTGTGATTGGGGATGGAACGTCAGTATAGTATTGAGGGAACTGGCTGTGTGTTTGGGGATGGAACGTCAGTGTAGTATTGAGGGAACTGACTGTGTGATTGGGGATGGAACGTCAGTATAGTATTGAGGGAATTGACTGAGGAATTGGGGATGTTACGTCAGTACAGGATTGAGGGAACTGACTGTGTGATTGGGGATGGATCGTCAGTATAGTATTGAGCGAACTGACTCTGTGATTGGGGATGGAATGTCAGTACAGTATTGAGGAAACGGACTGTGTGATTGAGGATGGAATGTCAGTATAGTATTGACGGAACTGACGGAGTGATTGGGGATGGAACGTCAGTATAGTATTGAGGGAACTGTGTGATTGGGAAAGGAACATCAGTATAGTATTCAGGGAACTGACTGTGTGATTGGGGATGGAACGTCAGTATAGTATTGAGGGAACTGACACTGATTGGGGATGGAACGTCAGTACAGTATTGAGGGAACTGACTGTGTGATAGGAGATGGAACATCAGTATAGCATTGAGGGAACTGACTGTGTGATTGGGGATGGAACGTCAGTATAGTATTGAGTGAACTGACTGTGTGATTGGGGATGGAACGTCAGTAGAGTATTGAGGGAACTGACTGTGTGATTGGGGATGGAACATCAGTATAGCATTGAGGGAACTGACTGTGTGACTGGGGAAGGAACGTCAGTATAGTATTTAGGGAAATGACTGTGTGATTGGGGATGGAACGTCAGTAGAGTATTGAGGGAACTGACTGTGTGATTGGGGATATTACGTCAGTATAGTATTGAGGGAACTGACGGTGTGATTGGGGATGTTACGTCAGTACAGTATTGAGGGAACTGACTGTGTGATTCGGGATGGAACGTCAGTATAGTATTGAGGGAACTGACTGTGTGATTGGGAATGGGACGTCAGTATAGTATTGAGGGAACTGACTGTGTGATTGGGGATGTTAAGTCAGTACAGTAATGAGGGAACTGACTGTGTGATTGGGGATGGAACGTCAGTATAGTATTGAGGGAACCGACTGTGTGTTTGGGAATGGAACGTCACTATAGTATTGAGGAAACTGACTGTGTGATTGGGGATGGAATGTAAGTATAGTATTGAGGGAACTGAATGTGTGATTCCGGATGGAACGTCAGTATAGTATTGAGGGAACTGACGGAGTGATTGGGGATGGAATGTCAGTATAGTATTGAGTTAACTGACAGAATGATTGGGGATGGAAAGTCAGTATAGTATTGAGGGAACTGGCTGTGTGATTGGGGATGGAACGTCTGTATAGTATTGAGGGAACTAACTGTGTGATTGGGGATGGAACGTCAGTATAGTATTGAGGGAACTGTGTGATTGGGGATGGAACGTCAGTATAGTATTTAGGGAAATGACTGTGTGATTGGGGATGGAACGTCTGTATAGTATTGAGGGAACTGACTGTGTGATTGGGGTTGGAATGTCAGTATAGTATTGAGGGAACTGACTGAGGAATTGGGGATGTTAAGTCAGTACAGGATTGAGGGAACTGACTGTGTGATTGGGGATGGAACGTCAGTATAGTATTGAGAGAACTGACTGTGATTGGGGATGGAACGTCAGTATAGTATTGAGCGAACTGACTCTCTGATTGGGGATGGAATGTCAGTACAGTATTGAGGAAACGGACTGTGTGATTGAGGATGGAATGTCAGTATAGTATTGACGGAACTGACAGAGTGATTGGGGATGGAAAGTCAGTATAGTATTGAGGGAACTGTGTGATTGGGAAAGGAACATCAGTATAGTATTCAGGGAACTGACTGTGTGATTGGGGATGGAACGTCAGTATAGTATTCAGGGAACTGACTCTGATTGGGGATGGAACGTCAGTACAGTATTGAGCGAACTGACGGTGTGATTGGGGATGTTACGTCAGTACAGTATTGAGGGAATTGACTGTGTGATTGGGGATGGAACGTCAGTATAGTATTGAGGGAACTGACGGAGTGATTGGGGATGTTACCTCAGTACAGTATTGCGGGAACTGACTGTGTGATTCGGGATGGAACGTCAGTATAGTATTGAGGGAACTGGCTGTGTGTTTGGGGATGGAACGTCAGTGTAGTATTGAGGGAACTGACTGTGTGATTGGGGATGGATCGTCAGTATAGTATTGAGCGAACTGACTCTGTGATTGGGGATGGAATGTCAGTACAGTATTGAGGAAACGGACTGTGTGATTGAGGATGGAATGTCAGTATAGTATTGACGGAACTGACGGAGTGATTGGGGATGGAACGTCAGTATAGTATTGAGGGAACTGTGTGATTGGGAAAGGAACATCAGTGTAGTATTCAGGGAACTGACTGTGTGATTGGGGATGGAACGTCAGTATAGTATTGAGGGAACTGACACTGATTGGGGATGGAACGTCAGTACAGTATTGAGGGAACTGACTGTGTGATAGGAGATGGAACATCAGTATAGTATTGAGGGAACTGACTGTGTGATTGGGGATGGAACATCAGTATAGCATTGAGGGAACTGACTGTGTGACTGGGGAAGGAACGTCAGTACAGTATTGAGGGAACTGACTGTGTGATTGGGGATGGAACGTCAGTATAGTATTGAGGGAACTGACTGTGTGATTGGGAATGGGACGTCAGTATAGTATTGAGGGAACTGACTGTGTGATTGGGGATGTTACGTCAGTACAGTAATGAGGGAACTGACTGTGTTATTGGGGATGGAACGTCATTATAGTATTGAGGGAACCGACTGTGTGATTGGGAATGGAACGTCACTATAGTATTGAGGGAACTGAATGTGTGATTCCGGATGGAACGTCAGTATAGTATTGAGGGAACTGACGGAGTGATTGGGGATGGAATGTCAGTATAGTATTGAGTTAACTGACAGAATGATTGGGGATGGAAAGTCAGTATAGTATTGAGGGAACTGGCTGTGTGTTTGGGGATGGAACATCAGTATAGTATTGAGTTAACTGACGGAATGATTGGGGATGGAACGTCAGTATAGTATTGAGGGAACTTACTGTGTGATTGGGGATGGAACGTCAGTATAGTATTGAGGGAACTGGCTGTGTGATTGGGGATGGAACGTCTGTATAGTATTGAGGGAACTAATTGTGTGATTGGGGATGGAACATCAGTATAGTATTGAGGGAACTGTGTGATTGGGGATGGAACGTCAGTATAGTATTTAGGGAAATGACTGTGTGATTGGGGATGGAATGTCAGTATAGTATTGAGGGAACTGACTGTGTGATTGGGGATGGAATGTCAGTATAGTATTGAGGGAATTGACTGAGGAATTGGGGATGTTAAGTCAGTACAGGATTGAGGGAACTGACTGTGTGATTGGGGATGGCACGTCAGTATAGTATTGTGAGAACTGACTGTGTGATTGGGGATGGAACGTCAGTATAGTATTGAGCGAACTGACTGTGTGATTGAGGATGGAATGTCAGTATATTATTGAGGGAACTGACGGAGTGATTCGGGATGGAACGTCAGTATAGTATTGAGGGAACTGACTGTGTGATTGGGGATGGAACATCAGTATAGCATTGAGGGAACTGACTGTGTGACTGGGGAAGGAACGTCAGTATAGTATTTAGGGAAATGACTGTGTGATTGGGGATGGAACGTCAGTAGAGTATTGAGGGTACTGACTGTGTGATTGGGGATATTACGTCAGTATAGTATTGAGTGAACTGACGGTGTGATTGGGGATGTTACGTCAGTACAGTATTGAGGGAACTGACTGTGTGATTGGGGATGGAACGTCAGTATAGTATTGAGTGATCTGACTCTGTGAGTGGGGATGGAATGTCAGTACAGTATTGAGGAAACGGACTGTGTGATTGAGGATGGAATGTCAGTAGAGTATTGAGGGTACTGACTGTGTGATTGGGGATATTACGTCAGTATAGTATTGACGGAACTGACGGAGTGATTGGGGATGGAACGTCAGTATAGTATTGAGGGAACTGTGTGATTGGGAAAGGAACGTCAGTATAGTATTCAGGGAACTGACTGTGTGATTGGGGATGGAACGTCAGTATAGTATTGAGGGAACTGACACTGATTGGGGATGGAACGTCAGTACAGTATTGAGGGAACTGACTGTGTGATTGGGGATGGCACGTCAGTATAGTAATGTGAGAACTGACTGTGTGATTGGGGATGGAATGTCAGTATAGTTTTGAGCGAACTGACTGTGTGATTGAGGATGGAATGTCAGTATATTATTGAGGCAACTGACGGAGTGATTCGGGATGGAACGTCAGTATAGTATTGAGGGAACTGACTGTGTGATTGGGGATGGAACATCAGTATAGCATTGAGGGAACTGACTGTGTGACTGGGGAAGGAACGTCAGTATAGTATTTAGGGAAATGACTGTGTGATTGGGGATGAAACGTCAGTAGAGTATTGAGGGAACTGACTGTGTGATTGGGGATATTATGTCAGTATAGTATTGAGGGAACTGACTGTCTGATTGGGGATGGAACGTCAGTATAGTATTGAGGGAACTGATGGAGTGATTGGGGATGGAACGTCAGTATAGTATTGAGGGAACTGACTGTGTGATTGGTGATGGAATGTCAGTATAGTATTGAGGGAACAGGCTGTGTGCTTGGGGATCGAACATCAGTATAGTATTGCGGGAACTGTGTGATTGGGTATGGAACGTCAGTATAGTATTTTGGAAAATGACTGTGTGATTGGAGATGGAACGACAGTATAGTATTGAGGGAACTGACTGTGTGACTGGGGAAGGAATGTCAGTATAGTATTTAGGGAAATGACTGTGTGATTGGGGATGGAACGACAGTATAGTATTGAGGGAAATGACTGTGTGATTGGGGATGGAACGTCAGTATAGTATTGAGGGAACTGACTGTGTGATTGGGGATGGAATGTCAGTATAGTATTGAGGGAATTGACTGAGGAATTGGGGATGTTACGTCAGTACAGGATTGAGGGAACTGACTGTGTGATTGGGGATGGAACGTCAGTATAGTATTGAGAGAACTGACTGTGATTGGGGATGGAACGTCAGTATAGTATTGAGCGAACTGACTCTCTGATTGGGGATGGAATGTCAGTACAGTATTGAGGAAACGGACTGTGTGATTGAGGATGGAATGTCAGTATAGTATTGACGGAACTGACGGAGTGATTGGGGATGGAAAGTCAGTATAGTATTGAGGGAACTGTGTGATTGGGAAAGGAACGTCAGTATAGTATTCAGGGAACTGACTGTGTGATTGGGGATGGAACGTCAGTATAGTATTCAGGGAACTGATTCTGATTGGGGATGGAACGTCAGTACAGTATTGAGCGAACTGACGGTGTGATTGGGGATGTTACGTCAGTACAGTATTGAGGGAATTGACTATGTGATTGGGGATGGAACGTCAGTATAGTATTGAGGGAACTGACGGAGTGATTGGGGATGTTACCTCAGTACAGTATTGCGGGAACTGACTGTGTGATTGGGGATGGAACGTCAGTATAGTATTGAGGGAACTGGCTGTGTGTTTGGGGATGGAACATCAGTATAGTATTGAGTTAACTGACGGAATGATTGGGGATGGAACGTCAGTATAGTATTCAGGGAACTGACTCTGTGATTGGGGATGGAACGTCAGTATAGTATTGAGCGAACTGACTGTGTGATTGAGGATGGAATGTCAGTATATTATTGAGGCAACTGACGGAGTGATTCGGGATGGAACGTCAGTATAGTATTGAGGGAACTGACTGTGTGATTGGGGATGGAACATCAGTATAGCATTGAGGGAACTGACTGTGTGACTGGGGAAGGAATGTCAATTTAGTATTTAGGGAAATGACTGTGTGATTGGGGATGGAACGTCAGTAGAGTATTGAGGGAACTGACTGTGTGATTGGGGATATTACGTCAGTATAGTATTGAGGGAACTGACGGTGTGATTGGGGATGTTACGTCAGTACAGTATTGAGGGAACTGACTGTGTGATTGGGGATGGAACGTCAGTATAGTATTGAGGGAACTGATGGAGTGATTGGGGATGGAACGTCAGTATAGTATTGAGGGAACTGACTGTGTGACTGGGGATGGAACGTCAGTATAGTATTGAGGGAACTGAATGTGTGATTCCGGATGGAACGTCAGTATAGTATTGAGGGAACTGACGGAGTGATTGGGGATGGAATGTCAGTATAGTATTGAGTTAACTGACAGAATGATTGGGGATGGAAAGTCAGTATAGTATTGAGGGAACTGGCTGTGTGATTGGGGATGGAACGTCTGTATAGTATTGAGGGAACTAACTGTGTGATTGGGGATGGAACGTCAGTATAGTATTGAGGGAACTGTGTGATTGGGGATGGAACGTCAGTATAGTATTTAGGGAAATGACTGTGTGATTGGGGATGGAACGTCTGTATAGTATTGAGGGAACTGACTGTGTGATTGGGGTTGGAATGTCAGTATAGTATTGAGGGAATTGACTGAGGAATTGGGGATGTTAAGTCAGTACAGGATTGAGGGAACTGACTGTGTGATTGGGGATTGAACGTCAGTATAGTATTGAGAGAACTGACTGTGATTGGGGATGGAACGTCAGTATAGTATTGAGCGAACTGACTCTCTGATTGGGGATGGAATGTCAGTACAGTATTGAGGAAACGGACTGTGTGATTGAGGATGGAATGTCAGTATAGTATTGACGGAACTGACAGAGTGATTGGGGATGGAAAGTCAGTATAGTATTGAGGGAACTGTGTGATTCGGAAAGGAACGTCAGTATAGTATTCAGGGAACTGACTGTGTGATTGGGGATGGAACGTCAGTATAGTATTCAGGGAACTGACTCTGATTGGGGATGGAACGTCAGTACAGTATTGAGCGAACTGACGGTGTGATTGGGGATGTTACGTCAGTACAGTATTGAGGGAATTGACTGTGTGATTGGGGATGGAACGTCAGTATAGTATTGAGGGAACTGACGGAGTGATTGGGGATGTTACCTCAGTACAGTATTGCGGGAACTGACTGTGTGATTGGGGATGGAACGTCAGTATAGTATTGAGGGAACTGGCTGTGTGTTTGGGGATGGAACATCAGTATAGTATTGAGTTAACTAACGGAATGATTGGGGATGGAACGTCAGTATAGGATTGAGGGAACTGACTGTGTGATTGGGGATGGAACGTCAGTATAGTATTGAGGGAACTGGCTGTGTGATTGGGGATGGAACGTCTGTATTGTATTGAGGGAACTAAGTGTGTGATTGGGGATGGAACGTCAGTATAGTATTGAGGGAACTGTGTGATTGGGGATGGAACGTCAGTATACTATTTAGGGAAATGACTGTGTGATTGGGGATGGAACGTCAGTGCAGTATTGAGGGAACTGACTGTGTGATTGGGGATGGAACGTCAGTATAGTATTGAGGGAATTGACTGAGGAATTGGGGATGTTACGTCAGTACAGGATTGAGGGAACTGACTGTGTGATTGGGGATGGATCGTCAGTATAGTATTGAGCGAACTGACTCTGTGATTGGGGATGGAATGTCAGTACAGTACTGAAGAAACGGACTGTGTGATTGAGGATGGAATGTCAGTATAGTATTGACGGAACTGATGGAGTGATTGGGGATGGAAAGTCAGTACAGTATTGAGGGAACTGTGTGATTGGGAAAGGAACGTCAGTATAGTATTCAGGGAACTGACTGTGTGATTGGGGATGGAACGTCAGTATAGTATTCAGGGAACTGACTCTGATTGGGGATGGAACGTCAGTACAGTATTGAGCGAACTGACGGTGTGATTGGGGATGTTACGTCAGTACAGTATTGAGGGAATTGACTGTGTGATTGGGGATGGAACGTCAGTATAGTATTGAGGGAACTGACGGAGTAATTGGGGATGTTACCTCCGTACAGTATTGAGGGAACTGACTGTGTGATTGGGGATGGAACGTCAGTATAGTATTGAGGGAACTGGCTGTGTGTTTGGGGATGGAACATCAGTATAGTATTGAGTTAACTGACGGAATGATTGGGGATGGAACGTCAGTATAGTATTGAGGGAACTGACTGTGTGATTGGGGATGGAACGTCAGTATAGTATTGAGTGAACTGGCTGTGTGATTGGGGATGGAACGTCTGTATAGTATTGAGGGAACTAAGTGTGTGATTGGGGATGGAACGTCAGTATAGTATTGAGGGAACTGTGTGATTGGGGATGGAACGTCAGTATACTATTTAGGGAAATGACTGTGTGATTGGGGATGGAACGTCAGTGTAGTATTGAGGGAACTGACTGTGTGATTGGGGATGGAACGTCAGTATAGTATTGAGGGAACCGACTGTGTGATTGGGAATGAAACGTCACTATAGTATTGAGGGAACTGACTGTGTGATTGGGGATGGAATGTAAGTATAGTATTGAGGGAACTGACTGTGTGATTGGGGATGGAACATCAGTATAGTATTGAGGGAACTGACGGAGTGATTGGGGATGGAATGTCAGTATAGTATTGAGATAACTGACAGAATGATTGGGGATGGAAAGTCAGTATAGTATTGAGGGAACTGGCTGTGTGTTTGGGGATGGAACGTCTGTATAGTATTGAGGGAACTAACTGTGTGATTGGGGATGGAACGTCAGTATAGTATTGAGGGAACTGTGTGATTGGGGATGGAACGTCAGTATAGTATTTAGGGAAATGACTGTGTGATTGGGGATGGAACATCAGTATAGTATTGAGGGACCTGACTGTGTGATTGGGGATGGAATGTCAGTATAGTATTGAGGAAATTGACTGAGGAATTGGGGATGTTATGTCAATCCAGGATTGAGGGAACTGACTGTGTGATTGGGGATGGAACGTCAGTATAGTATTGAGAGAACTGACTGTAATTGGGGATGGAACGTCAGTATAGTATTCAGGGAACTGACTGTGTGATTGGGGATGGAACGTCAGTATAGTATTCAGGGAACTGACTCTGATTGGGGATGGAACGTCAGTATAGTATTGAGGGAACTGGCTGTGTGTTTGGGGATGGAACATCAGTATAGTATTGAGGGAACTGGCTGTGTGATTGGGGATGGAACGTCAGTATAGTATTGAGGGAACTGACTGTGTGATTGCGGATGGAACGTCAGTATAGTATTGAGGGAACTGACTCTGATTGGGGATGGAACGTCAGTACAGTATTGAGCGAACTGACGGTGTGATTGGGGATGTTACGTCAGTACAGTATTGAGGGAATTGACTGTGTGATTGGGGATGGAACGTCAGTATAGTATTGAGGGAACTGACGGAGTGATTGGGGATGTTACCTCAGTACAGTATTGAGGGAACTGACTGTGTGATTCGGGATGGAACGTCAGCATAGTATTGAGGGAACTGGCTGTGTGTTTGGGGATGGAACATCAGTATAGTATTGAGTTAACTGACGGAATGATTGGGGATGGAATGTCAGTATAGTATTGAGGGAACTGACTGTGATTGGGGATGGAACGTCAGTATAGTATTGAGGGAACTGACTCTCTGATTCGGGATGGAATGTCAGTACAGTATTGAGGAAACGGACTGTGTGATTGAGGATGGAATGTCAGTATAGTATTGACGGAACTGACGGAGTGATTGGGGATGGAAAGTCAGTATAGTATTGAGGGAACTGTGTGATTGGGAAAGGAACGTCAGTATAGTATTCAGGGAACTAACTGTGTGATTGGGGATGGAACGTCAGTATAGTATTGAGGGAACTGTGTGATTGGGAAAGGAACGTCAGTATAGTATTCAGGGAACTAACTGTGTGATTGGGGATGGCACGTCAGTATAGTAATGTGAGAACTAACTGTGTGATTGGGGATGGAATGTCAGTATAGTATTGAGCGAACTGACTGTGTGATTGAGGATGGAATGTCAGTATATTATTGAGGCAACTGACGGAGTGATTCGGGATGGAACGTCAGTATAGTATTGAGGGAACTGACTGTGTGATTGGGGATGGAACATCAGTATAGCATTGAGGGAACTGACTGTGTGACTGGGGAAGGAATGTCAGTTTAGTATTTAGGGAAATGACTGTGTGATTGGGGATGGAACGTCAGTAGAGTATTGAGGGAACTGACTGTGTGATTGGGGATATTACGTCAGTATAGTATTGAGGGAACTGACGGTGTGATTGGGGATGTTACGTCAGTACAGTATTGAGGGAACTGACTGTGTGATTGGGGATGGAACGTCAGTATAGTATTGAGGGAACTGATGGAGTGATTGGGGATGGAACGTCAGTATAGTATTGAGGGAACTGACTGTGTGACTGGGGATGGAACGTCAGTATAGTATTGAGGGAACTGAATGTGTGATTCCGGATGGAACGTCAGTATAGTATTGAGGGAACTGACGGAGTGATTGGGGATGGAATGTCAGTATAGTATTGAGTTAACTGACAGAATGATTGGGGATGGAAAGTCAGTATAGTATTGAGGGAACTGGCTGTGTGATTGGGGATGGAACGTCTGTATAGTATTGAGGGAACTAACTGTGTGATTGGGGATGGAACGTCAGTATAGTATTGAGGGAACTGTGTGATTGGGGATGGAACGTCAGTATAGTATTTAGGGAAATGACTGTGTGATTGGGGATGGAACGTCTGTATAGTATTGAGGGAACTGACTGTGTGATTGGGGTTGGAATGTCAGTATAGTATTGAGGGAATTGACTGAGGAATTGGGGATGTTAAGTCAGTACAGGATTGAGGGAACTGACTGTGTGATTGGGGATTGAACGTCAGTATAGTATTGAGAGAACTGACTGTGATTGGGGATGGAACGTCAGTATAGTATTGAGCGAACTGACTCTCTGATTGGGGATGGAATGTCAGTACAGTATTGAGGAAACGGACTGTGTGATTGAGGATGGAATGTCAGTATAGTATTGACGGAACTGACAGAGTGATTGGGGATGGAAAGTCAGTATAGTATTGAGGGAACTGTGTGATTCGGAAAGGAACGTCAGTATAGTATTCAGGGAACTGACTGTGTGATTGGGGATGGAACGTCAGTATAGTATTCAGGGAACTGACTCTGATTGGGGATGGAACGTCAGTACAGTATTGAGCGAACTGACGGTGTGATTGGGGATGTTACGTCAGTACAGTATTGAGGGAATTGACTGTGTGATTGGGGATGGAACGTCAGTATAGTATTGAGGGAACTGACGGAGTGATTGGGGATGTTACCTCAGTACAGTATTGCGGGAACTGACTGTGTGATTGGGGATGGAACGTCAGTATAGTATTGAGGGAACTGGCTGTGTGTTTGGGGATGGAACATCAGTATAGTATTGAGTTAACTGACGGAATGATTGGGGATGGAACGTCAGTATAGGATTGAGGGAACTGACTGTGTGATTGGGGATGGAACGTCAGTATAGTATTGAGGGAACTGGCTGTGTGATTGGGGATGGAACGTCTGTATTGTATTGAGGGAACTAAGTGTGTGATTGGGGATGGAACGTCAGTATAGTATTGAGGGAACTGTGTGATTGGGGATGGAACGTCAGTATACTATTTAGGGAAATGACTGTGTGATTGGGGATGGAACGTCAGTGCAGTATTGAGGGAACTGACTGTGTGATTGGGGATGGAACGTCAGTATAGTATTGAGGGAATTGACTGAGGAATTGGGGATGTTACGTCAGTACAGGATTGAGGGAACTGACTGTGTGATTGGGGATGGATCGTCAGTATAGTATTGAGCGAACTGACTCTGTGATTGGGGATGGAATGTCAGTACAGTACTGAGGAAACGGACTGTGTGATTGAGGATGGAATGTCAGTATAGTATTGACGGAACTGATGGAGTGATTGGGGATGGAAAGTCAGTACAGTATTGAGGGAACTGTGTGATTGGGAAAGGAACGTCAGTATAGTATTCAGGGAACTGACTGTGTGATTGGGGATGGAACGTCAGTATAGTATTCAGGGAACTGACTCTGATTGGGGATGGAACGTCAGTACAGTATTGAGCGAACTGACGGTGTGATTGGGGATGTTACGTCAGTACAGTATTGAGGGAATTGACTGTGTGATTGGGGATGGAACGTCAGTATAGTATTGAGGGAACTGACGGAGTAATTGGGGATGTTACCTCCGTACAGTATTGAGGGAACTGACTGTGTGATTGGGGATGGAACGTCAGTATAGTATTGAGGGAACTGGCTGTGTGTTTGGGGATGGAACATCAGTATAGTATTGAGTTAACTGACGGAATGATTGGGGATGGAACGTCAGTATAGTATTGAGGGAACTGACTGTGTGATTGGGGATGGAACGTCAGTATAGTATTGAGTGAACTGGCTGTGTGATTGGGGATGGAACGTCTGTATAGTATTGAGGGAACTGGCTGTGTGATTGGGGATGGAACGTCTGTATAGTATTGAGGGAACTAATTGTGTGATTGGGGATGGAACATCAGTATAGTATTGAGGGAACTGTGTGATTGGGGATGGAACGTCAGTATAGTATTTAGGGAAATGACTGTGTGATTGGGGATGGAATGTCAGTATAGTATTGAGGGAACTGACTGTGTGATTGGGGATGGAATGTCAGTATAGTATTGAGGGAATTGACTGAGGAATTGGGGATGTTAAGTCAGTACAGGATTGAGGGAACTGACTGTGTGATTGGGGATGGCACGTCAGTATAGTATTGTGAGAACTGACTGTGTGATTGGGGATGGAACGTCAGTATAGTATTGAGCGAACTGACTGTGTGATTGAGGATGGAATGTCAGTATATTATTGAGGGAACTGACGGAGTGATTCGGGATGGAACGTCAGTATAGTATTGAGGGAACTGACTGTGTGATTGGGGATGGAACATCAGTATAGCATTGAGGGAACTGACTGTGTGACTGGGGAAGGAACGTCAGTATAGTATTTAGGGAAATGACTGTGTGATTGGGGATGGAACGTCAGTAGAGTATTGAGGGTACTGACTGTGTGATTGGGGATATTACGTCAGTATAGTATTGAGTGAACTGACGGTGTGATTGGGGATGTTACGTCAGTACAGTATTGAGGGAACTGACTGTGTGATTGGGGATGGAACGTCAGTATAGTATTGAGTGATCTGACTCTGTGAGTGGGGATGGAATGTCAGTACAGTATTGAGGAAACGGACTGTGTGATTGAGGATGGAATGTCAGTAGAGTATTGAGGGTACTGACTGTGTGATTGGGGATATTACGTCAGTATAGTATTGACGGAACTGACGGAGTGATTGGGGATGGAACGTCAGTATAGTATTGAGGGAACTGTGTGATTGGGAAAGGAACGTCAGTATAGTATTCAGGGAACTGACTGTGTGATTGGGGATGGAACGTCAGTATAGTATTGAGGGAACTGACACTGATTGGGGATGGAACGTCAGTACAGTATTGAGGGAACTGACTGTGTGATTGGGGATGGCACGTCAGTATAGTAATGTGAGAACTGACTGTGTGATTGGGGATGGAATGTCAGTATAGTTTTGAGCGAACTGACTGTGTGATTGAGGATGGAATGTCAGTATATTATTGAGGCAACTGACGGAGTGATTCGGGATGGAACGTCAGTATAGTATTGAGGGAACTGACTGTGTGATTGGGGATGGAACATCAGTATAGCATTGAGGGAACTGACTGTGTGACTGGGGAAGGAACGTCAGTATAGTATTTAGGGAAATGACTGTGTGATTGGGGATGAAACGTCAGTAGAGTATTGAGGGAACTGACTGTGTGATTGGGGATATTATGTCAGTATAGTATTGAGGGAACTGACTGTCTGATTGGGGATGGAACGTCAGTATAGTATTGAGGGAACTGATGGAGTGATTGGGGATGGAACGTCAGTATAGTATTGAGGGAACTGACTGTGTGATTGGTGATGGAATGTCAGTATAGTATTGAGGGAACAGGCTGTGTGCTTGGGGATCGAACATCAGTATAGTATTGCGGGAACTGTGTGATTGGGTATGGAACGTCAGTATAGTATTTTGGAAAATGACTGTGTGATTGGAGATGGAACGACAGTATAGTATTGAGGGAACTGACTGTGTGACTGGGGAAGGAATGTCAGTATAGTATTTAGGGAAATGACTGTGTGATTGGGGATGGAACGACAGTATAGTATTGAGGGAAATGACTGTGTGATTGGGGATGGAACGTCAGTATAGTATTGAGGGAACTGACTGTGTGATTGGGGATGGAATGTCAGTATAGTATTGAGGGAATTGACTGAGGAATTGGGGATGTTACGTCAGTACAGGATTGAGGGAACTGACTGTGTGATTGGGGATGGAACGTCAGTATAGTATTGAGAGAACTGACTGTGATTGGGGATGGAACGTCAGTATAGTATTGAGCGAACTGACTCTCTGATTGGGGATGGAATGTCAGTACAGTATTGAGGAAACGGACTGTGTGATTGAGGATGGAATGTCAGTATAGTATTGACGGAACTGACGGAGTGATTGGGGATGGAAAGTCAGTATAGTATTGAGGGAACTGTGTGATTGGGAAAGGAACGTCAGTATAGTATTCAGGGAACTGACTGTGTGATTGGGGATGGAACGTCAGTATAGTATTCAGGGAACTGATTCTGATTGGGGATGGAACGTCAGTACAGTATTGAGCGAACTGACGGTGTGATTGGGGATGTTACGTCAGTACAGTATTGAGGGAATTGACTATGTGATTGGGGATGGAACGTCAGTATAGTATTGAGGGAACTGACGGAGTGATTGGGGATGTTACCTCAGTACAGTATTGCGGGAACTGACTGTGTGATTGGGGATGGAACGTCAGTATAGTATTGAGGGAACTGGCTGTGTGTTTGGGGATGGAACATCAGTATAGTATTGAGTTAACTGACGGAATGATTGGGGATGGAACGTCAGTATAGTATTCAGGGAACTGACTCTGTGATTGGGGATGGAACGTCAGTATAGTATTGAGCGAACTGACTGTGTGATTGAGGATGGAATGTCAGTATATTATTGAGGCAACTGACGGAGTGATTCGGGATGGAACGTCAGTATAGTATTGAGGGAACTGACTGTGTGATTGGGGATGGAACATCAGTATAGCATTGAGGGAACTGACTGTGTGACTGGGGAAGGAATGTCAATTTAGTATTTAGGGAAATGACTGTGTGATTGGGGATGGAACGTCAGTAGAGTATTGAGGGAACTGACTGTGTGATTGGGGATATTACGTCAGTATAGTATTGAGGGAACTGACGGTGTGATTGGGGATGTTACGTCAGTACAGTATTGAGGGAACTGACTGTGTGATTGGGGATGGAACGTCAGTATAGTATTGAGGGAACTGATGGAGTGATTGGGGATGGAACGTCAGTATAGTATTGAGGGAACTGACTGTGTGACTGGGGATGGAACGTCAGTATAGTATTGAGGGAACTGAATGTGTGATTCCGGATGGAACGTCAGTATAGTATTGAGGGAACTGACGGAGTGATTGGGGATGGAATGTCAGTATAGTATTGAGTTAACTGACAGAATGATTGGGGATGGAAAGTCAGTATAGTATTGAGGGAACTGGCTGTGTGATTGGGGATGGAACGTCTGTATAGTATTGAGGGAACTAACTGTGTGATTGGGGATGGAACGTCAGTATAGTATTGAGGGAACTGTGTGATTGGGGATGGAACGTCAGTATAGTATTTAGGGAAATGACTGTGTGATTGGGGATGGAACGTCTGTATAGTATTGAGGGAACTGACTGTGTGATTGGGGTTGGAATGTCAGTATAGTATTGAGGGAATTGACTGAGGAATTGGGGATGTTAAGTCAGTACAGGATTGAGGGAACTGACTGTGTGATTGGGGATTGAACGTCAGTATAGTATTGAGAGAACTGACTGTGATTGGGGATGGAACGTCAGTATAGTATTGAGCGAACTGACTCTCTGATTGGGGATGGAATGTCAGTACAGTATTGAGGAAACGGACTGTGTGATTGAGGATGGAATGTCAGTATAGTATTGACGGAACTGACAGAGTGATTGGGGATGGAAAGTCAGTATAGTATTGAGGGAACTGTGTGATTCGGAAAGGAACGTCAGTATAGTATTCAGGGAACTGACTGTGTGATTGGGGATGGAACGTCAGTATAGTATTCAGGGAACTGACTCTGATTGGGGATGGAACGTCAGTACAGTATTGAGCGAACTGACGGTGTGATTGGGGATGTTACGTCAGTACAGTATTGAGGGAATTGACTGTGTGATTGGGGATGGAACGTCAGTATAGTATTGAGGGAACTGACGGAGTGATTGGGGATGTTACCTCAGTACAGTATTGCGGGAACTGACTGTGTGATTGGGGATGGAACGTCAGTATAGTATTGAGGGAACTGGCTGTGTGTTTGGGGATGGAACATCAGTATAGTATTGAGTTAACTAACGGAATGATTGGGGATGGAACGTCAGTATAGGATTGAGGGAACTGACTGTGTGATTGGGGATGGAACGTCAGTATAGTATTGAGGGAACTGGCTGTGTGATTGGGGATGGAACGTCTGTATTGTATTGAGGGAACTAAGTGTGTGATTGGGGATGGAACGTCAGTATAGTATTGAGGGAACTGTGTGATTGGGGATGGAACGTCAGTATACTATTTAGGGAAATGACTGTGTGATTGGGGATGGAACGTCAGTGCAGTATTGAGGGAACTGACTGTGTGATTGGGGATGGAACGTCAGTATAGTATTGAGGGAATTGACTGAGGAATTGGGGATGTTACGTCAGTACAGGATTGAGGGAACTGACTGTGTGATTGGGGATGGATCGTCAGTATAGTATTGAGCGAACTGACTCTGTGATTGGGGATGGAATGTCAGTACAGTACTGAAGAAACGGACTGTGTGATTGAGGATGGAATGTCAGTATAGTATTGACGGAACTGATGGAGTGATTGGGGATGGAAAGTCAGTACAGTATTGAGGGAACTGTGTGATTGGGAAAGGAACGTCAGTATAGTATTCAGGGAACTGACTGTGTGATTGGGGATGGAACGTCAGTATAGTATTCAGGGAACTGACTCTGATTGGGGATGGAACGTCAGTACAGTATTGAGCGAACTGACGGTGTGATTGGGGATGTTACGTCAGTACAGTATTGAGGGAATTGACTGTGTGATTGGGGATGGAACGTCAGTATAGTATTGAGGGAACTGACGGAGTAATTGGGGATGTTACCTCCGTACAGTATTGAGGGAACTGACTGTGTGATTGGGGATGGAACGTCAGTATAGTATTGAGGGAACTGGCTGTGTGTTTGGGGATGGAACATCAGTATAGTATTGAGTTAACTGACGGAATGATTGGGGATGGAACGTCAGTATAGTATTGAGGGAACTGACTGTGTGATTGGGGATGGAACGTCAGTATAGTATTGAGTGAACTGGCTGTGTGATTGGGGATGGAACGTCTGTATAGTATTGAGGGAACTAAGTGTGTGATTGGGGATGGAACGTCAGTATAGTATTGAGGGAACTGTGTGATTGGGGATGGAACGTCAGTATACTATTTAGGGAAATGACTGTGTGATTGGGGATGGAACGTCAGTGTAGTATTGAGGGAACTGACTGTGTGATTGGGGATGGAACGTCAGTATAGTATTGAGGGAACCGACTGTGTGATTGGGAATGAAACGTCACTATAGTATTGAGGGAACTGACTGTGTGATTGGGGATGGAATGTAAGTATAGTATTGAGGGAACTGACTGTGTGATTGGGGATGGAACATCAGTATAGTATTGAGGGAACTGACGGAGTGATTGGGGATGGAATGTCAGTATAGTATTGAGATAACTGACAGAATGATTGGGGATGGAAAGTCAGTATAGTATTGAGGGAACTGGCTGTGTGTTTGGGGATGGAACGTCTGTATAGTATTGAGGGAACTAACTGTGTGATTGGGGATGGAACGTCAGTATAGTATTGAGGGAACTGTGTGATTGGGGATGGAACGTCAGTATAGTATTTAGGGAAATGACTGTGTGATTGGGGATGGAACATCAGTATAGTATTGAGGGACCTGACTGTGTGATTGGGGATGGAATGTCAGTATAGTATTGAGGAAATTGACTGAGGAATTGGGGATGTTATGTCAATCCAGGATTGAGGGAACTGACTGTGTGATTGGGGATGGAACGTCAGTATAGTATTGAGAGAACTGACTGTAATTGGGGATGGAACGTCAGTATAGTATTCAGGGAACTGACTGTGTGATTGGGGATGGAACGTCAGTATAGTATTCAGGGAACTGACTCTGATTGGGGATGGAACGTCAGTATAGTATTGAGGGAACTGGCTGTGTGTTTGGGGATGGAACATCAGTATAGTATTGAGGGAACTGGCTGTGTGATTGGGGATGGAACGTCAGTATAGTATTGAGGGAACTGACTGTGTGATTGCGGATGGAACGTCAGTATAGTATTGAGGGAACTGACTCTGATTGGGGATGGAACGTCAGTACAGTATTGAGCGAACTGACGGTGTGATTGGGGATGTTACGTCAGTACAGTATTGAGGGAATTGACTGTGTGATTGGGGATGGAACGTCAGTATAGTATTGAGGGAACTGACGGAGTGATTGGGGATGTTACCTCAGTACAGTATTGAGGGAACTGACTGTGTGATTCGGGATGGAACGTCAGCATAGTATTGAGGGAACTGGCTGTGTGTTTGGGGATGGAACATCAGTATAGTATTGAGTTAACTGACGGAATGATTGGGGATGGAATGTCAGTATAGTATTGAGGGAACTGACTGTGATTGGGGATGGAACGTCAGTATAGTATTGAGGGAACTGACTCTCTGATTCGGGATGGAATGTCAGTACAGTATTGAGGAAACGGACTGTGTGATTGAGGATGGAATGTCAGTATAGTATTGACGGAACTGACGGAGTGATTGGGGATGGAAAGTCAGTATAGTATTGAGGGAACTGTGTGATTGGGAAAGGAACGTCAGTATAGTATTCAGGGAACTAACTGTGTGATTGGGGATGGAACGTCAGTATAGTATTGAGGGAACTGTGTGATTGGGAAAGGAACGTCAGTATAGTATTCAGGGAACTAACTGTGTGATTGGGGATGGCACGTCAGTATAGTAATGTGAGAACTAACTGTGTGATTGGGGATGGAATGTCAGTATAGTATTGAGCGAACTGACTGTGTGATTGAGGATGGAATGTCAGTATATTATTGAGGCAACTGACGGAGTGATTCGGGATGGAACGTCAGTATAGTATTGAGGGAACTGACTGTGTGATTGGGGATGGAACATCAGTATAGCATTGAGGGAACTGACTGTGTGACTGGGGAAGGAATGTCAGTTTAGTATTTAGGGAAATGACTGTGTGATTGGGGATGGAACGTCAGTAGAGTATTGAGGGAACTGACTGTGTGATTGGGGATATTACGTCAGTATAGTATTGAGGGAACTGACGGTGTGATTGGGGATGTTACGTCAGTACAGTATTGAGGGAACTGACTGTGTGATTGGGGATGGAACGTCAGTATAGTATTGAGGGAACTGATGGAGTGATTGGGGATGGAACGTCAGTATAGTATTGAGGGAACTGACTGTGTGACTGGGGATGGAACGTCAGTATAGTATTGAGGGAACTGAATGTGTGATTCCGGATGGAACGTCAGTATAGTATTGAGGGAACTGACGGAGTGATTGGGGATGGAATGTCAGTATAGTATTGAGTTAACTGACAGAATGATTGGGGATGGAAAGTCAGTATAGTATTGAGGGAACTGGCTGTGTGATTGGGGATGGAACGTCTGTATAGTATTGAGGGAACTAACTGTGTGATTGGGGATGGAACGTCAGTATAGTATTGAGGGAACTGTGTGATTGGGGATGGAACGTCAGTATAGTATTTAGGGAAATGACTGTGTGATTGGGGATGGAACGTCTGTATAGTATTGAGGGAACTGACTGTGTGATTGGGGTTGGAATGTCAGTATAGTATTGAGGGAATTGACTGAGGAATTGGGGATGTTAAGTCAGTACAGGATTGAGGGAACTGACTGTGTGATTGGGGATTGAACGTCAGTATAGTATTGAGAGAACTGACTGTGATTGGGGATGGAACGTCAGTATAGTATTGAGCGAACTGACTCTCTGATTGGGGATGGAATGTCAGTACAGTATTGAGGAAACGGACTGTGTGATTGAGGATGGAATGTCAGTATAGTATTGACGGAACTGACAGAGTGATTGGGGATGGAAAGTCAGTATAGTATTGAGGGAACTGTGTGATTCGGAAAGGAACGTCAGTATAGTATTCAGGGAACTGACTGTGTGATTGGGGATGGAACGTCAGTATAGTATTCAGGGAACTGACTCTGATTGGGGATGGAACGTCAGTACAGTATTGAGCGAACTGACGGTGTGATTGGGGATGTTACGTCAGTACAGTATTGAGGGAATTGACTGTGTGATTGGGGATGGAACGTCAGTATAGTATTGAGGGAACTGACGGAGTGATTGGGGATGTTACCTCAGTACAGTATTGCGGGAACTGACTGTGTGATTGGGGATGGAACGTCAGTATAGTATTGAGGGAACTGGCTGTGTGTTTGGGGATGGAACATCAGTATAGTATTGAGTTAACTGACGGAATGATTGGGGATGGAACGTCAGTATAGGATTGAGGGAACTGACTGTGTGATTGGGGATGGAACGTCAGTATAGTATTGAGGGAACTGGCTGTGTGATTGGGGATGGAACGTCTGTATTGTATTGAGGGAACTAAGTGTGTGATTGGGGATGGAACGTCAGTATAGTATTGAGGGAACTGTGTGATTGGGGATGGAACGTCAGTATACTATTTAGGGAAATGACTGTGTGATTGGGGATGGAACGTCAGTGCAGTATTGAGGGAACTGACTGTGTGATTGGGGATGGAACGTCAGTATAGTATTGAGGGAATTGACTGAGGAATTGGGGATGTTACGTCAGTACAGGATTGAGGGAACTGACTGTGTGATTGGGGATGGATCGTCAGTATAGTATTGAGCGAACTGACTCTGTGATTGGGGATGGAATGTCAGTACAGTACTGAGGAAACGGACTGTGTGATTGAGGATGGAATGTCAGTATAGTATTGACGGAACTGATGGAGTGATTGGGGATGGAAAGTCAGTACAGTATTGAGGGAACTGTGTGATTGGGAAAGGAACGTCAGTATAGTATTCAGGGAACTGACTGTGTGATTGGGGATGGAACGTCAGTATAGTATTCAGGGAACTGACTCTGATTGGGGATGGAACGTCAGTACAGTATTGAGCGAACTGACGGTGTGATTGGGGATGTTACGTCAGTACAGTATTGAGGGAATTGACTGTGTGATTGGGGATGGAACGTCAGTATAGTATTGAGGGAACTGACGGAGTAATTGGGGATGTTACCTCCGTACAGTATTGAGGGAACTGACTGTGTGATTGGGGATGGAACGTCAGTATAGTATTGAGGGAACTGGCTGTGTGTTTGGGGATGGAACATCAGTATAGTATTGAGTTAACTGACGGAATGATTGGGGATGGAACGTCAGTATAGTATTGAGGGAACTGACTGTGTGATTGGGGATGGAACGTCAGTATAGTATTGAGTGAACTGGCTGTGTGATTGGGGATGGAACGTCTGTATAGTATTGAGGGAACTAAGTGTGTGATTGGGGATGGAACGTCAGTATAGTATTGAGGGAACTGTGTGATTGGGGATGGAACGTCAGTATACTATTTAGGGAATTGACTGTGTGATTGGGGATGGAACGTCAGTATAGTATTGAGGGAACTGACGGAGTAATTGGGGATGTTACCTCCGTACAGTATTGAGGGAACTGACTGTGTGATTGGGGATGGAACGTCAGTATAGTATTGAGGGAACTGGCTGTGTGTTTGGGGATGGAACATCAGTATAGTATTGAGTTAACTGACGGAATGATTGGGGATGGAACGTCAGTATAGTATTGAGGGAACTGACTGTGTGATTGGGGATGGAACGTCAGTATAGTATTGAGTGAACTGGCTGTGTGATTGGGGATGGAACGTCTGTATAGTATTGAGGGAACTAAGTGTGTGATTGGGGATGGAACGTCAGTATAGTATTGAGGGAACTGTGTGATTGGGGATGGAACGTCAGTATACTATTTAGGGAAATGACTGTGTGATTGGGGATGGAACGTCAGTGTAGTATTGAGGGAACTGACTGTGTGATTGGGGATGGAACGTCAGTATAGTATTGAGGGAACCGACTGTGTGATTGGGAATGAAACGTCACTATAGTATTGAGGGAACTGACTGTGTGATTGGGGATGGAATGTAAGTATAGTATTGAGGGAACTGACTGTGTGATTGGGGATGGAACATCAGTATAGTATTGAGGGAACTGACGGAGTGATTGGGGATGGAATGTCAGTATAGTATTGAGATAACTGACAGAATGATTGGGGATGGAAAGTCAGTATAGTATTGAGGGAACTGGCTGTGTGTTTGGGGATGGAACGTCTGTATAGTATTGAGGGAACTAACTGTGTGATTGGGGATGGAACGTCAGTATAGTATTGAGGGAACTGTGTGATTGGGGATGGAACGTCAGTATAGTATTTAGGGAAATGACTGTGTGATTGGGGATGGAACATCAGTATAGTATTGAGGGACCTGACTGTGTGATTGGGGATGGAATGTCAGTATAGTATTGAGGAAATTGACTGAGGAATTGGGGATGTTATGTCAATCCAGGATTGAGGGAACTGACTGTGTGATTGGGGATGGAACGTCAGTATAGTATTGAGAGAACTGACTGTAATTGGGGATGGAACGTCAGTATAGTATTCAGGGAACTGACTGTGTGATTGGGGATGGAACGTCAGTATAGTATTCAGGGAACTGACTCTGATTGGGGATGGAACGTCAGTATAGTATTGAGGGAACTGGCTGTGTGTTTGGGGATGGAACATCAGTATAGTATTGAGGGAACTGGCTGTGTGATTGGGGATGGAACGTCAGTATAGTATTGAGGGAACTGACTGTGTGATTGCGGATGGAACGTCAGTATAGTATTGAGGGAACTGACTCTGATTGGGGATGGAACGTCAGTACAGTATTGAGCGAACTGACGGTGTGATTGGGGATGTTACGTCAGTACAGTATTGAGGGAATTGACTGTGTGATTGGGGATGGAACGTCAGTATAGTATTGAGGGAACTGACGGAGTGATTGGGGATGTTACCTCAGTACAGTATTGAGGGAACTGACTGTGTGATTCGGGATGGAACGTCAGCATAGTATTGAGGGAACTGGCTGTGTGTTTGGGGATGGAACATCAGTATAGTATTGAGTTAACTGACGGAATGATTGGGGATGGAATGTCAGTATAGTATTGAGGGAACTGACTGTGATTGGGGATGGAACGTCAGTATAGTATTGAGGGAACTGACTCTCTGATTCGGGATGGAATGTCAGTACAGTATTGAGGAAACGGACTGTGTGATTGAGGATGGAATGTCAGTATAGTATTGACGGAACTGACGGAGTGATTGGGGATGGAAAGTCAGTATAGTATTGAGGGAACTGTGTGATTGGGAAAGGAACGTCAGTATAGTATTCAGGGAACTAACTGTGTGATTGGGGATGGAACGTCAGTATAGTATTGAGGGAACTGTGTGATTGGGAAAGGAACGTCAGTATAGTATTCAGGGAACTAACTGTGTGATTGGGGATGGCACGTCAGTATAGTAATGTGAGAACTAACTGTGTGATTGGGGATGGAATGTCAGTATAGTATTGAGCGAACTGACTGTGTGATTGAGGATGGAATGTCAGTATATTATTGAGGCAACTGACGGAGTGATTCGGGATGGAACGTCAGTATAGTATTGAGGGAACTGACTGTGTGATTGGGGATGGAACATCAGTATAGCATTGAGGGAACTGACTGTGTGACTGGGGAAGGAATGTCAGTTTAGTATTTAGGGAAATGACTGTGTGATTGGGGATGGAACGTCAGTAGAGTATTGAGGGAACTGACTGTGTGATTGGGGATATTACGTCAGTATAGTATTGAGGGAACTGACGGTGTGATTGGGGATGTTACGTCAGTACAGTATTGAGGGAACTGACTGTGTGATTGGGGATGGAACGTCAGTATAGTATTGAGGGAACTGATGGAGTGATTGGGGATGGAACGTCAGTATAGTATTGAGGGAACTGACTGTGTGACTGGGGATGGAACGTCAGTATAGTATTGAGGGAACTGAATGTGTGATTCCGGATGGAACGTCAGTATAGTATTGAGGGAACTGACGGAGTGATTGGGGATGGAATGTCAGTATAGTATTGAGTTAACTGACAGAATGATTGGGGATGGAAAGTCAGTATAGTATTGAGGGAACTGGCTGTGTGATTGGGGATGGAACGTCTGTATAGTATTGAGGGAACTAACTGTGTGATTGGGGATGGAACGTCAGTATAGTATTGAGGGAACTGTGTGATTGGGGATGGAACGTCAGTATAGTATTTAGGGAAATGACTGTGTGATTGGGGATGGAACGTCTGTATAGTATTGAGGGAACTGACTGTGTGATTGGGGTTGGAATGTCAGTATAGTATTGAGGGAATTGACTGAGGAATTGGGGATGTTAAGTCAGTACAGGATTGAGGGAACTGACTGTGTGATTGGGGATTGAACGTCAGTATAGTATTGAGAGAACTGACTGTGATTGGGGATGGAACGTCAGTATAGTATTGAGCGAACTGACTCTCTGATTGGGGATGGAATGTCAGTACAGTATTGAGGAAACGGACTGTGTGATTGAGGATGGAATGTCAGTATAGTATTGACGGAACTGACAGAGTGATTGGGGATGGAAAGTCAGTATAGTATTGAGGGAACTGTGTGATTCGGAAAGGAACGTCAGTATAGTATTCAGGGAACTGACTGTGTGATTGGGGATGGAACGTCAGTATAGTATTCAGGGAACTGACTCTGATTGGGGATGGAACGTCAGTACAGTATTGAGCGAACTGACGGTGTGATTGGGGATGTTACGTCAGTACAGTATTGAGGGAATTGACTGTGTGATTGGGGATGGAACGTCAGTATAGTATTGAGGGAACTGACGGAGTGATTGGGGATGTTACCTCAGTACAGTATTGCGGGAACTGACTGTGTGATTGGGGATGGAACGTCAGTATAGTATTGAGGGAACTGGCTGTGTGTTTGGGGATGGAACATCAGTATAGTATTGAGTTAACTGACGGAATGATTGGGGATGGAACGTCAGTATAGGATTGAGGGAACTGACTGTGTGATTGGGGATGGAACGTCAGTATAGTATTGAGGGAACTGGCTGTGTGATTGGGGATGGAACGTCTGTATTGTATTGAGGGAACTAAGTGTGTGATTGGGGATGGAACGTCAGTATAGTATTGAGGGAACTGTGTGATTGGGGATGGAACGTCAGTATACTATTTAGGGAAATGACTGTGTGATTGGGGATGGAACGTCAGTGCAGTATTGAGGGAACTGACTGTGTGATTGGGGATGGAACGTCAGTATAGTATTGAGGGAATTGACTGAGGAATTGGGGATGTTACGTCAGTACAGGATTGAGGGAACTGACTGTGTGATTGGGGATGGATCGTCAGTATAGTATTGAGCGAACTGACTCTGTGATTGGGGATGGAATGTCAGTACAGTACTGAGGAAACGGACTGTGTGATTGAGGATGGAATGTCAGTATAGTATTGACGGAACTGATGGAGTGATTGGGGATGGAAAGTCAGTACAGTATTGAGGGAACTGTGTGATTGGGAAAGGAACGTCAGTATAGTATTCAGGGAACTGACTGTGTGATTGGGGATGGAACGTCAGTATAGTATTCAGGGAACTGACTCTGATTGGGGATGGAACGTCAGTACAGTATTGAGCGAACTGACGGTGTGATTGGGGATGTTACGTCAGTACAGTATTGAGGGAATTGACTGTGTGATTGGGGATGGAACGTCAGTATAGTATTGAGGGAACTGACGGAGTAATTGGGGATGTTACCTCCGTACAGTATTGAGGGAACTGACTGTGTGATTGGGGATGGAACGTCAGTATAGTATTGAGGGAACTGGCTGTGTGTTTGGGGATGGAACATCAGTATAGTATTGAGTTAACTGACGGAATGATTGGGGATGGAACGTCAGTATAGTATTGAGGGAACTGACTGTGTGATTGGGGATGGAACGTCAGTATAGTATTGAGTGAACTGGCTGTGTGATTGGGGATGGAACGTCTGTATAGTATTGAGGGAACTAAGTGTGTGATTGGGGATGGAACGTCAGTATAGTATTGAGGGAACTGTGTGATTGGGGATGGAACGTCAGTATACTATTTAGGGAAATGACTGTGTGATTGGGGATGGAACGTCAGTGTAGTATTGAGGGAACTGACTGTGTGATTGGGGATGGAACGTCAGTATAGTATTGAGGGAACCGACTGTGTGATTGGGAATGAAACGTCACTATAGTATTGAGGGAACTGACTGTGTGATTGGGGATGGAATGTAAGTATAGTATTGAGGGAACTGACTGTGTGATTGGGGATGGAACATCAGTATAGTATTGAGGGAACTGACGGAGTGATTGGGGATGGAATGTCAGTATAGTATTGAGTTAACTGACAGAATGATTGGGGATGGAAAGTCAGTATTGTATTGAGGGAACTGGCTGTGTGTTTGGGGATGGAACGTCTGTATAGTATTGAGGGAACTAACTGTGTGATTGGGGATGGAACGTCAGTATAGTATTGAGGGAACTGTGTGATTGGGGATGGAACGTCAGTATAGCATTTAGGGAAATGACTGTGTGATTGGGGATGGAACATCAGTATAGTATTGAGGGACCTGACTGTGTGATTGGGGATGGAATGTCAGTATAGTATTGAGGAAATTGACTGAGGAATTGGGGATGTTATGTCAATCCAGGATTGAGGGAACTGACTGTGTGATTGGGGATGGAACGTCAGTATAGTATTGAGAGAACTGACTGTAATTGGGGATGGAACGTCAGTATAGTATTCAGGGAACTGACTGTGTGATTGGGGATGGAACGTCAGTATAGTATTCAGGGAACTGACTCTGATTGGGGATGGAACGTCAGTATAGTATTGAGGGAACTGGCTGTGTGTTTGGGGATGGAACATCAGTATAGTATTGAGGGAACTGGCTGTGTGATTGGGGATGGAACGTCAGTATAGTATTGAGGGAACTGACTGTGTGATTGCGGATGGAAAGTCAGTATAGTATTGAGGGAACTGACTCTGATTGGGGATGGAACGTCAGTACAGTATTGAGCGAACTGACGGTGTGATTGGGGATGTTACGTCAGTACAGTATTGAGGGAATTGACTGTGTGATTGGGGATGGAACGTCAGTATAGTATTGAGGGAACTGACGGAGTGATTGGGGATGTTACCTCAGTACAGTATTGAGGGAACTGACTGTGTGATTCGGTATGGAACGTCAGCATAGTATTGAGGGAACTGGCTGTGTGTTTGGGGATGGAACATCAGTATAGTATTGAGGGAACTGGCTGTGTGATTGGGGATGGAACGTCAGTATAGTATTGAGGGAACTGACTGTGTGGTTGGGGATGGAACGTCATTACAGTATTGAGGGAACTGACTGTGTGACTGGGGATGGATCTTCAGTATAGTCTTGAGGGAACTGTCTGTGTGATTGGGGATGGAACGTCAGTATAGTATTGAGGGAACTGACTGTGTGATTCGGGATGGAACGTCAGTATAGTATTGAGGGAACTGGCTGTGTGTTTGGGGATGGAACATCAGTATAGTATTGAGGGAACTGGCTGTGTGATTGGGGATGGAACGTCAGTATAGTATTGAGGGAAATGACTGTGTGATTGGGGATGGAACGTCAGTATAGTATTG
Source organism: Hemitrygon akajei (assembly GCF_048418815.1). Taxonomy (NCBI): domain Eukaryota; kingdom Metazoa; phylum Chordata; class Chondrichthyes; order Myliobatiformes; family Dasyatidae; genus Hemitrygon; species Hemitrygon akajei. The sequence goes on from NC_133133.1 coordinate 39,563,634, forward strand.
AGGGAACTGACTGTGTGATTGCGGATGGAACGTCAGTATAGTATTGAGGGAACTGACGGAGTGATTGGGGATGTTACCTCAGTACAGTATTGAGGGAACTGACTGTTTGATTCGGGATGGAACGTCAGCATAGTATTGAGGGAACTGGCTGTGTGTTTGGGGATGGAACATCAGTATAGTATTGAGGGAACTGGCTGTGTGATTGGGGATGGAACGTCAGTATAGTATTGAGGGAACTGACTGTGTGGTTGGGGATGGAACGTCATTACAGTATTGAGGGAACTGACTGTGTGACTGGGGATGGATCTTCAGTATAGTCTTGAGGGAACTGTCTGTGTGATTGGGGATGGAACGTCAGTATAGTATTGAGGGAACTGACTGTGTGATTCGGGATGGAACGTCAGTATAGTATTGAGGGAACTGGCTGTGTGTTTGGGGATGGAACATCAGTATAGTATTGAGGGAACTGGCTGTGTGATTGGGGATGGAACGTCAGTATAGTATTGAGGGAAATGACTGTGTGATTGGGGATGGAACGTCAGTATAGTATTGAGGGAACTGACTGTGTGATTGGGGATGGAATGTCAGTACAGTATTGAGGGAATTGACTGAGGAATTGGGGATGGAACGTCAGTATAGTATTGAGGGAACTGACGGAGTGATTGGGGATGTTACCTCAGTACAGTATTGAGGGAACTGACTGTGTGATTCGGGATGGAACGTCAGCATAGTATTGAGGGAACTGGCTGTGTGTTTGGGGATGGAACATCAGTATAGTATTGAGGGAACTGGCTGTGTGATTGGGGATGGAACGTCAGTATAGTATTGAGGGAACTGACTGTGTGGTTGGGGATGGAACGTCATTACAGTATTGAGGGAACTGACTGTGTGACTGGGGATGGATCTTCAGTATAGTCTTGAGGGAACTGTCTGTGTGATTGGGGATGGAACGTCAGTATAGTATTGAGGGAACTGACTGTGTGATTCGGGATGGAACGTCAGTATAGTATTGAGGGAACTGGCTGTGTGTTTGGGGATGGAACATCAGTATAGTATTGAGGGAACTGGCTGTGTGATTGGGGATGGAACGTCAGTATAGTATTGAGGGAACTGACTGTGTGATTGCGGATGGAACGTCAGTATAGTATTGAGGGAACTGACTCTGATTGGGGATGGAACGTCAGTACAGTATTGAGCGAACTGACGGTGTGATTGGGGATGTTACGTCAGTACAGTATTGAGGGAATTGACTGTGTGATTGGGGATGGAACGTCAGTATAGTATTGAGGGAACTGGCTGTGTGATTGGGGATGGAACGTCAGTATAGTATTGAGGGAACTGACTGTGTGGTTGGGGATGGAACGTCATTACAGTATTGAGGGAACTGACTGTGTGACTGGGGATGGATCTTCAGTATAGTCTTGAGGGAACTGTCTGTGTGATTGGGGATGGAACGTCAGTATAGTATTGAGGGAACTGACTGTGTGTTTGGGGATGGAAAATCAGTATAGTATTGAGGGAACTGGCTGTGTGATTGGGGATGGAACGTCAGTATAGTATTGAGGGAACTGACTGTGTGATAGCGGATGGAACGTCAGTATAGTATTGAGGGAACTGTCTCTGATTGGGGATGGAACGTCAGTACAGTATTGAGCGAACTGACGGTGTGATTGGGGATGTTACGTCAGTACAGTATTGAGGGAATTGACTGTGTGATTGGGGATGGAACGTCAGTATAGTATTGAGGGAACTGACGGAGTGATTGGGGATGTTACCTCAGTACAGTATTGCGGGAACTGACTGTGTGATTGGGGATGGAACGTCAGTATAGTATTGAGGGAACTGGCTGTGTGTTTGGGGATGGAACGTCAGTGTAGTATTGAGGGAACTGACTGTGTGATTGGGGATGGAACGTCAGTATAGCATTGACGGAACTGACGGAGTGATTGGGGATGGAACGTCAGTATAGTATTGAGGGAACTGTGTGATTGGGAAAGAAACGTCAGTATAGTATTCAGGGAACTGACTGTGTGATTGGAGATGGAACGTCAGTATAGTATTGAGGGAACTGACACTGATTGGGGATGGAACGTCAGTACAGTATTGAGGGAACTGACTGTGTGATTGGGGATGGCACGTCAGTATAGTATTGTGAGAACTGACTGTGTGATTGGGGATGGAATGTCAGTATAGTATTGAGCGAACTGACTGTGTGATTGAGGATGGAACGTCAGTAGAGTATTGAGGGTACTGACTGTGTGATTGGGGAAGGAATGTCAGTATAGTATTGAGGGAACTGACTGTGTGATTGGGGATGGAACATCAGTATAGCATTGAGGGAACTGACTGTGTGACTGGGGAAGGAATGTCAGTATAGTATTTAGGGAAATGACTGTGTGATTGGGGATGGAACGTCAGTAGAGTATTGAGGGTACTGACTGTGTGATTGGGGATATTACGTCAGTATAGTATTGAGTGAACTGACGGTGTGATTGGGGATGTTACGTCAGTACAGTATTGAGGGAACTGACTGTGTGATTGGGGATGGAACGTCAGTATAGTATTGAGGAAACGGACTGTGTGATTGAGGATGGAATGTCAGTATAGTATTGACGGAACTGACAGAGTGATTGGGGATGGAAAGTCAGTATAGTATTGACGGAACTGACAGAGTGATTGGGGATGGAAAGTCAGTATAGTATTGAGGGAACTGTGTGATTGGGAAAGGAACGTCAGTATAGTATTCAGGGAACTGACTGTGTGATTGGGGATGGAACGTCAGTATAGTATTCAGGGAACTGACTCTGATTGGGGATGGAACGTCAGTACAGTATTGAGCGAACTGACGGTGTGATTGGGGATGTTACGTCAGTACAGTATTGAGGGAATTGACTGTGTGATTGGGGATGGAACGTCAGTATAGTATTGAGGGAACTGACGGAGTGATTGGGGATGTTACCTCAGTACAGTATTGCGGGAACTGACTGTGTGATTGGGGATGGAACGTCAGTATAGTATTGAGGGAACTGGCTGTGTGTTTGGGGATGGAACATCAGTATAGTATTGAGTTAACTGACGGAATGATTGGGGATGGAACGTCAGTATAGGATTGAGGGAACTGACTGTGTGATTGGGGATGGAACGTCAGTATAGTATTGAGGGAACTGGCTGTGTGATTGGGGATGGAACGTCTGTATAGTATTGAGGGAACTAAGTGTGTGATTGGGGATGGAACGTCAGTATAGTATTGAGGGAACTGTGTGATTGGGGATGGAACGTCAGTATACTATTTAGGGAAATGACTGTGTGATTGGGGATGGAACGTCAGTGTAGTATTGAGGGAACTGACTGTGTGATTGGGGATGGAACGTCAGTATAGTATTGAGGGAATTGACTGAGGAATTGGGGATGTTACGTCAGTACAGGATTGAGGGAACTGACGGAGTGATTGGGGATGGAACGTCAGTATAGTATTGAGGGAACTGTGTGATTGGGAAAGAAACGTCAGTATAGTATTCAGGGAACTGACTGTGTGATTGGGGATGGAACGTCAGTATAGTATTGAGGGAACTGACACTGATTGGGGATGGAACGTCAGTACAGTATTGAGGGAACTGACTGTGTGATTGGGGATGGCACGTCAGTATAGTATTGTGAGAACTGACTGTGTGATTGGGGATGGAATGTCAGTATAGTATTGAGCGAACTGACTGTGTGATTGAGGATGGAACGTCAGTAGAGTATTGAGGGTGCTGACTGTGTGATTGGGGAAGGAATGTCAGTATAGTATTGAGGGAACTGACTGTGTGATTGGGGATGGAACATCAGTATAGCATTGAGGGAACTGACTGTGTGACTGGGGAAGGAATGTCAGTATAGTATTTAGGGAAATGACTGTGTGATTGGGGATGGAACGTCAGTAGAGTATTGAGGGTACTGACTGTGTGATTGGGGATATTACGTCAGTATAGTATTGAGTGAACTGACGGTGTGATTGGGGATGTTACGTCAGTACAGTATTGAGGGAACTGACTGTGTGATTGGGGATGGAACGTCAGTATAGTATTGAGCGAACTGACTCTCTGATTGGGGATGGAATGTCAGTACAGTATTGAGGAAACGGACTGTGTGATTGAGGATGGAATGTCAGTATAGTATTGACGGAACTGACAGAGTGATTGGGGATGGAAAGTCAGTATAGTATTGAGGGAACTGTGTGATTGGGAAAGGAAAGTCAGTATAGTATTCAGGGAACTGACTGTGTGATTGGGGATGGAACGTCAGTATAGTATTCAGGGAACTGACTCTGATTGGGGATGGAACGTCAGTACAGTATTGAGCGAACTGACGGTGTGATTGGGGATGTTACGTCAGTACAGTATTGAGGGAATTGACTGTGTGATTGGGGATGGAACGTCAGTATAGTATTGAGGGAACTGACGGAGTGATTGGGGATGTTACCTCAGTACAGTATTGCGGGAACTGACTGTGTGATTGGGGATGGAACGTCAGTATAGTATTGAGGGAACTGGCTGTGTGTTTGGGGATGGAACATCAGTATAGTATTGAGTTAACTGACGGAATGATTGGGGATGGAACGTCAGTATAGGATTGAGGGAACTGACTGTGTGATTGGGGATGGAACGTCAGTATAGTATTGAGGGAACTGGCTGTGTGATTGGGGATGGAACGTCTGTATAGTATTGAGGGAACTAAGTGTGTGATTGGGGATGGAACGTCAGTATAGTATTGAGGGAACTGTGTGATTGGGGATGGAACGTCAGTATACTATTTAGGGAAATGACTGTGTGATTGGGGATGGAACGTCAGTGTAGTATTGAGGGAACTGACTGTGTGATTGGGGATGGAACGTCAGTATAGTATTGAGGGAATTGACTGAGGAATTGGGGATGTTACGTCAGTACAGGATTGAGGGAACTGACTGTGTGATTGGGGATGGATCGTCAGTATAGTATTGAGCGAACTGACTCTGTGATTGGGGATGGAATGTCAGTACAGTATTGAGGAATCGGACTGTGTGATTGAGGATGGAATGTCAGTATAGTATTGACGGAACTGACGGAGTGATTGGGGTTGGAAAGTCAGTATAGTATTGAGGGAACTGTGTGATTGGGAAAGGAACGTCAGTATAGTATTCAGGGAACTGACTGTGTGATTGGGGATGGAACGTCAGTATAGTATTCAGGGAACTGACTCTGATTGGGGATGGAACGTCAGTACAGTATTGAGCGAACTGACGGTGTGATTGGGGATGTTACGTCAGTACAGTATTGAGGGAATTGACTGTGTGATTGGGGATGGAACGTCAGTATAGAATTGAGGGAACTGACGGAGTGATTGGGGATGTTACCTCAGTACAGTATTGAGGGAACTGACTGTGTGATTGGGGATGGAACGTCAGTATAGTATTGAGGGAACTGGCTGTGTGTTTGGGGATGGAACATCAGTATAGTATTGAGTTAACTGACGGAATGATTGGGGATGGAACGTCAGTATAGTATTGAGGGAACTGACTGTGTGATTGGGGATGGAACGTCAGTATAGTATTGAGTGAACTGGCTGTGTGATTGGGGATGGAACGTCTGTATAGTATTGAGGGAACTAAGTGTGTGATTGGGGATGGAACGTCAGTATAGTATTGAGGGAACTGTGTGATTGGGGATGGAACGTCAGTATACTATTTAGGGAAATGACTGTGTGATTGGGGATGGAACGTCAGTGTAGTATTGAGGGAACTGACTGTGTGATTGGGGATGGAACGTCAGTATAGTATTGAGGGAACCGACTGTGTGATTGGGAATGAAACGTCACTATAGTATTGAGGGAACTGACTGTGTGATTGGGGATGGAATGTAAGTATAGTATTGAGGGAACTGACTGTGTGATTGGGGATGGAACATCAGTATAGTATTGAGGGAACTGACGGAGTGATTGGGGATGGAATGTCAGTATAGTATTGAGTTAACTGACAGAATGATTGGGGATGGAAAGTCAGTATAGTATTGAGGGAACTGGCTGTGTGTTTGGGGATGGAACGTCTGTATAGTATTGAGGGAACTAACTGTGTGATTGGGGATGGAACGTCAGTATAGTATTGAGGGAACTGTGTGATTGGGGATGGAACGTCAGTATAGTATTTAGGGAAATGACTGTGTGATTGGGGATGGAACGTCAGTATAGTATTGAGGGAACTGACTGTGTGATTGGGGATGGAATGTCAGTATAGTATTGAGGAAATTGACTGAGGAATTGGGGATGTTATGTCAGTCCAGGATTGAGGGAACTGACTGTGTGATTGGGGATGGAACGTCAGTATAGTATTGAGAGAACTGACTGTAATTGGGGATGGAACGTCAGTATAGTATTGAGGGAACTGGCTGTGTGTTTGGGGATGGAACATCAGTATAGTATTGAGGGAACTGGCAGTGTGATTGGGGATGGAACGTCAGTATAGTATTGAGGGAACTGACTGTGTGATTGCGGATGGAACGTCAGTATAGTATTGAGGGAACTGACTCTGATTGGGGATGGAACGTCAGTACAGTATTGAGCGAACTGACGGTGTGATTGGGGATGTTACGTCAGTACAGTATTGAGGGAATTGACTGTGTGATTCGGGATGGAACGTCAGTATAGTATTGAGGGAACTGACGGAGTGATTGGGGATGTTACCTCAGTACAGTATTGAGGGAACTGACTGTGTGATTCGGGATGGAACGTCAGTATAGTATTGAGGGAACTGGCTGTGTGTTTGGGGATGGAACATCAGTATAGTATTGAGGGAACTGGCTGTGTGATTGGGGATGGAACGTCAGTATAGTATTGAGGGAACTGACTGTGTGGTTGGGGATGGAACGTCATTACAGTATTGAGGGAACTGACTGTGTGACTGGGGATGGATCTTCAGTATAGTCTTGAGGGAACTGTCTGTGTGATTGGGGATGGAACGTCAGTATAGTATTGAGGGAACTGACTGTGTGATTCGGGATGGAACGTCGGTATAGTATTGAGGAAACTGGCTGTGTGTTTGGGGATGGAACGTCAGTATAGTATTGAGGGAACTGACTGTGTGATTGGGGATGGAATGTCAGTATAGTATTGAGGAAATTGACTGAGGAATTGGGGATGTTATGTCAGTCCAGGATTGAGGGAACTGACTGTGTGATTGGGGATGGAACGTCAGTATAGTATTGAGAGAACTGACTGTAATTGGGGATGGAACGTCAGTATAGTATTCAGGGAACTGACTGTGTGATTGGGGATGGAACGTCAGTATAGTATTCAGGGAACTGACTCTGATTGGGGATGGAACGTCAGTACAGTATTGAGCGTACTGACGGTGTGATTGGGGATGTTACGTCAGTACAGTATTGAGGGAATTGACTGTGTGATTGGGGATGGAACGTCAGTATAGTATTGAGGGAACTGACGGAGTGATTGGGGATGTTACCTCAGTACAGTATTGAGTGAACTGACTGTGTGATTCGGGATGGAACGTCAGTATAGTATTGAGGGAACTGGCTGTGTGTTTGGGGATGGAACATCAGTATAGTATTGAGGGAACTGGCTGTGTGATTGGGGATGGAACGTCAGTATAGTATTGAGGGAACTGACTGTGTTATTGCGGATGGAACGTCAGTATAGTATTGAGGGAACTGACTCTGATTGGGGATGGAACGTCAGTACAGTATTGAGCGAACTGACGGTGTGATTGGGGATGTTACGTCAGTACAGTATTGAGGGAATTGACTGTGTGATTGGGGATGGAACGTCAGTATAGTATTGAGGGAACTGACGGAGTGATTGGGGATGTTACCTCAGTACAGTATTGAGGGAACTGACTGTGTGATTCGGGATGGAACGTCAGTATAGTATTGAGGGAACTGGCTGTGTGTTTGGGGATGGAACATCAGTATAGTATTGAGGGAACTGGCTGTGTGATTGGGGATGGAACGTCAGTATAGTATTGAGGGAACTGACTGTGTGGTTGGGGATGGAACGTCATTACAGTATTGAGGGAACTGACTGTGTGACTGGGGATGGATCTTCAGTATAGTCTTGAGGGAACTGTCTGTGTGATTGGGGATGGAACGTCAGTATAGTTTTGAGGGAACTGACTGTGATTGCGGATGGAACGTCAGTATAGTATTGATCAAACTGAATGTGTGATTCGGGATGGAACGTCAGTATAGTATTGAGGGAATTAACTGTGTGGTTGGAGGCTTCATTTTTCTAATGATACGTTAAATTGAGACACTTTTTGTCCTGTTTAATGGACATAAAATATTCTATAGCTTTCAGCCATTGAATGGTTTGCAACTTTAACAGACTTCTATATTAGTGTGATGTATATGGCAACGGTCAAAATGGTGCCAACGAACTATGATTCCTGGCGCGATGTCTCCCAAATAACCCACTTTCGTCCATTTATTTTACCTGTTTTTATCTTAAATGTGCTTCTGGAACAGTTGGTCCTTGTGATTTACAGTTTGGAGTTTGATTGTGTGAACTTGCACTCTGCTGTCTCAAAAATTTCCAGGGGATGATCTCAGGCCTTGAGGCAGAGCTTAGAGATGAGGCGTGAGTGGATGATCCATGCCATTTCATTGTTTAAAACATCCATTAATCGCCGATTAAGGCATTGAAGAAGATGGAAGCATCAAAGCGAATGGGAAAGAAGAAGGAGTATGCAGCGCCCACTCCCTGCCTCTCACCGTGCTGTGACAAATGTATGCCAGGCAAGGTGTCTGTGGTGACTACCTATTACTCTCTGCTGCCAGATAAGATGTGTGTCTGTGATGTCCTATCTTCTTTGCTGTTCTGCCTCCGCGTTTGAGTGGTCTACCTCTCTTGAGGATGTCGGAAGATTTTGCCGCAGTCCTTCAATATATGGATTGGGCTGGATCCTTTTCAGTTTTATGTCTTTTATATAGTCTACTTTTGTTCATCTTTTCTTATTGTGATTTAATTTGACGCATTCTGTAGTTTTTCTGTGCGGGCGGGATTGGGGTTTGATGTTCTTGCAGCTTAGTCAGTTTGTTTTTCTGTGTGGTGGATTTGTTGCTGCTGCACAATGTTAAAATTTATTCTCGTGCTGGGTGAGGACGATGATCGTATTGCCATTCTTTTCTGTCATTTATTAGTTTTTTCTGTGGGGAGTAGGGGTGGAGGGGTTTTGAAAATTTTCTTTGAACAACTCCCTCCTTTTCTTTGTTTCCTGGCTATCTGGAGAAGATAAATCTCAGAGCTGCATACTGCACATATACTTTGATTATAAAATAATCCTTTGAACATTTGAACCTTTGGTATTCTGACTGCCTGCAACACAGCCTGGTATGGAAACACCTATGTCCTTGAATAGAAAATCCTACAAAAATTGAAGGATACATCCCTGTCCATCATTGGTAAAGTCCTCCCCACCGTTGATGACATCTACACGGAGTGCTGTTGATGGAAAGCAGCGTCCATCATCAGGGACCCCCACCACCCAGGACATCTTCTGTTCCCACTGCTGCCAACAGGAAGAAGGTACAGGAGCCTTAGGAGTCATACCACCAGGTTCAGGAATAATTGTTAACCCTCAACCATCAGGGTCTTGAACCAGATGGGATAATTTCACTCAACTTCACTTGCCCCATCATTGAAATGTTCCTATAATCTAAGTACTCACTTTCAAGAACTCCTCATCTCCTGTTCTCCTTATTTATCTATCTATTTATTTATTTATCTGTTTGTTTGTTTGTTTGTTTATTTATTTATAAATTTGCACAGTTTGTTGCTTTTCCTCATTGGTTGAATTTCCAAGTTGGTATGTTCTTTCATTGACTCTCTTATAGTTATTATTTAATGATGGATTTATTAAGTTTGTTCTTGAGGAAATTAATTCCAGAGTTGTAAATAGTGATATAAATGTATTTTAATCATAAATTTACTTCAAACTGTAAAAAAAGATTTGAACTGGTCATTTGTGCACAAATAGGTTGCAACATCCATGCATTATGGCCACAAATACATTTTAGAAGTAATGACTGTGCAGTGTTTTGGGTGATTTTGGGCTGTAGAAGTCTCTACATAAGTGCAACTTCTTTCATTTTCTTATTCCTTGCAAACTAAGTGAAGCCCTGCAAAATGGGCCTTCGGCCTTAGAATGGAAAAAATACCAAAAGTTATACATTAAAACTTGATTATTCCATACATATTTGCGAGTTTATCTTCAGAACTCAATTCTTAAAATACCAAAGAATACCACAATGTGAATCTAGTTCAACTCAACTTTTTCCTTTTTCTGTGGAACAAGTACTTACCGGTAATCAGTCCAAGTAAATTTTCAATAGAGTTCACTGCAATTTTGATAAAATGTTAACTGTTTCATTCTTCACTGATGCTACCTGAACCCCCATTGTAGCTCCAGCATTTTCTATTATTATTTCAGTTCTGTTTTGTTTTACAAATTGAATTAAGGATATTTGAAAAAATTGTAGAAGTAAAATGCATGTTAAGCTTAGAGTTAAGCTGAAAGCATTGCTATTTCACAACCAACTGTAAAATATTATGACAATGATGAATTTAGCAAAAATAGTGAAGCAGCACTCTGCAGTAGGCAGTCCATGTCATAATAGTTAGTTTCTGCTATCTGCCAATAGCAGTGAATTCATGACTTCCTCTTCTAGCAGAAAAGAGTTTCAACAAAAAGGGATGTGTGTTGGACTGTTGATATTGATAGCTATATTTGGAAGTCATGTTGGAAAGTTGGGTAATGCAAAATACAGTTTTCTTTCCCCTTCTCACCGCTCTATGTTAAAAAGAATTTTCAAAGAGAAGCCTGAAGCTTTCTGAGCTTTGTTGTAACATGAATAACCCACAAGTTCACCCATTCTTGGTTTTCAGATTAATCCAAGAGGATGCCAGGCTTATGTTAGCATCGAGTTTGTGTTTGTTTCGGTAAAGTTTCAAGATAGAAGGCTCCTTGTACAAGAATAACAAATGCAGAATAATGAAAAAAGCAGGCCATTTAACCAGGCTGATCTATGGTCTTACAAGCCTCCAAATGCTCCTGTTTACCTGCCTATCCTTCTTTTACTTGCTCTCTAGTGTTGAACTAACTTCCACTTAAACTTATAAGTGCTACGTGCTTAAACTTGTGGTCATATCTTTGACATTAAGTCCACATTATGGATAAAATTCATATACAATATTTTCACAGAGCTTCCACAGGACTTGCATTGTGATATATGAGTACTGGAATACAAGGCCTGAACCAAGATGCAATCAGAATTGCAGTAATGTACAGGAATGAAGGATATCTGGAAGGCTTTTAGATCTGGATATCCGATAACATTAGCAACATGTAAAAGCCATCTATATAAGGAAAGTAGGAGAACAGGTCATGGCAAAGATAATAAAGAACATAGAAGAGTACAGCACAGGAACAGGCCCTTCAGCCCAAAATGTTGTGCCAACCTAACTAAATTATTAATGTAAAGACCAATTAATCAAATCCCTTCTGCCTACACAATACCTACTTCCACGCACCTTAGAACTGTGCCCTCCTGTGCTAGCCATTTCAGCCCTAGGAAAAAGCCTGACTATCCACACGATCAATACCTCTCATTATCTTGTACACCTCTATCAGGTCACCACTCATCCTCTGTCACTCCAAGGAAAAAAGGCCAAGTTCACTCAACCTATTCTCATAAGGCATGCTCCTCAATCCAGGCAACATCCTTGTAAATCTCCTCTGCACCCTTTCTATAGTTTCCACATCCTTCCTGTAGTGAGGTGACCAGAATTGAGCACAGTACTCCAAGTGTGGTCTGACCAGGGTCCTATATAGCTGTAACATTACCTCTCGGCTCTTGAACTCAATCCCACGGTTGATGAAGGCCAATGCACTGTACACCTTCTTAACAGCAGAGTCAACCTGTGCAGCAGCTTTGAGTGTCCTGTGAATACAGACCTCAAGATCCCTCTGATCCTCCACACTGCCAAGAGTCTTACTATTAATACTATATTCTGCCATCATATTTGACCTACCAAAATGAACCTCACACTTACCTGAATTGAACTCCATCTGCCACTTCTCAGCCCAGTTTTGCATCCTATCGATGTCCCACTGTAACCTCTGACCACCCTCCATACTATCCACAACACCTCCAACCTTTACGTCATCAGCAAACTTAATAACCCATCCCTCTACTTCCTCATCTAGGTCATTTATAAAAATCACAAAGAGAAGTGGTCCCAGAACAGATCCCTGAGACACACCACTGGTGACCGACCTCCATGCAGAATATGACCTGTCTACAACCACTCTTTGCCCTCTGTGGACAAGCCAGTTCTAGATCCACAAAGCAAGGTCCCATTGGATTCCATGCCTCCTTACTTTCTCAATAAGCCTTGCATGGGGTACCTTATCAAATGCCTTGCTGAAATCCATATACACTACATCTACTGCTCTACCTTCATTAATGTGTTTAGTCACATCCTCAAAAGATTTGATTCAGCTCGTAAAGCACGACCTGCCTTTGACAAAGCCATGCTGACTATTCCTAATCATATTATGCCTCTCCAAATGTTCATAAATCCTGCCTCTCAGGATCTTACCCATCAATTTACCAACCACTGAAGTAAGACTCACTGGTCTATAATTTCCTGGGCTATCTCTACTCCCTTTCTTGAATAAGGGAACATCTGCAACACTCCAATCCTCTAGAACCTCTCCCGTCCCCACTGATGATGCAAAGATCATTGCCAGACCCTCAGCAATCTCCACCCTCCTCTCCTACAGTAGCCGGGGGTATATTGCATCCAGTCACAGTGACTTATCCAACTTGATGCTTTCCAAAAGTTCCAGCACATCCTCTTTCTTAATGTCTATATGCTCAAGCTTTTCAGTCCACTACAAGTCATCCCTAAAATCGCCAAGGTCCTTTTCCATAGTGAATACTGAAGCAAAATACTCATTAAGTAACTCCACTATCTCCTCCAGTCCTAGACACACTTTTCCACTGTCACACTTGATTGGTCTTATTCTCTCATGTCTTATCCTCTTGCTCTTTACATACTTGTAGAATGTCTTGGGGTTTTCCTTAATCCTGCTTGCCAAGACCTTCTCATGGCCCCTTCTGGCTCTCCTAATTTCATTCTTAAACTCCTCCCTGCTAACCTTATAATTTTCTAGATCTCAATCATTACCAAGTTTTTTGAACTTTTTGTACGCCTTTCTTTTCTTCTTGACTAGACTTTCAACAGCCTTTGTACACCATGGTTCCTGTACCCTGCCATCCTTTCCCTGTCTCATTGGAACGTACCTATGCAGAACACCACACAAATATCCCCTGAACATTTGCCACATTTCTGCCGTACATTTCCTTGAAAACATCTGTTCCCAATTTATGCTTACAAGTTCCTGCTTGATAACTTCATATTTCCTCTTATTCCAATTAAACACCTTCCTAACGTCTGCCCTATCCCTCTCCAATGCTATGGTAAAGGAGATAGAATTGTGATCATTATCTTCAAAATATTCTCCCACTGAGAGACCCGACAACTGACCAGGTTCATTTCCCAATACCAGATCAAGTACAGCCTCTCCTCTTGTAGGTTTATCAACATATTGTGCCAGGAAACCTTCCTGAAAACACCTAACAAACTCCACCCCATCTAAACTCCTTGCTCTAGGGAGATCCTGTTATTATTGCATTTTTCCAGAATCTGTCTCCCTATCTGCTCCTCCATGTCTCTGTTACTATTGGGTGGTCTATAAAAAACACCCAGAAGAGATATTGACCTCTTGTTGCTCCTAACTTCCATCCACAGTGACTCAGTAGACAATCCCTCCATGACTTCCTCCTTTTCTGCAGCCGTGACACTATCTCTGATCAGCAATGACATGCCCCACCTCTTTTGCCTCCTTCCCTGTCCTTTCTGAAACATCTAAAACCTGGCACTCTAAGTAGCCATTCCTGACCCTGAACCATCCAAGTCTCTGTAATGGCCACAACATCATAGCTCCAAGTACTGATCCACACTCTAAGTTCATTCGCTTTGTTCATGATACTCCTTGCATTAAAATAGACACATCTCAAACCATCAGTCTGAGCACATCCCTTCTCTATCACTTGCCTATTCTCCCTCTCACATTGTCTACAAGCTTTCTCGATTTGTGAGCCAACCACCCCTTCCTCCGTCTCTTCAGTTCGGTTCCCACCTTCCAGCAATTCTAGTTTAAACTCACCCCAGTAGCCTTAGCAAACCTCCCTGCTTGGATATTGGTCCCCCTCGGATTCAAGTGCAACCTGAACTTTTTGTACAGGTCATACCTGTCCCAAAAGAGTTCCAATAATCCAGAAATCTGAACCCCTGCCCCCTGCTCCAATTCCTCAGCCACACATTTATCCTCCACCTCACTCTAGTCCTATACTTACTGTCATGTGGCACAGGCAATAATCCCGAGATTGCTACCTTTGAGGTCCTGCTTCTCAACTTCGTTCCTCACTCCCTGTAGTCTGTTTTCAGGACCTCCTCCCTTTTCCTACCTATGTCGTTGGTAGCAATACATACCACAACCTCTGGCTGTTCACCTTCCCACTTCAGGATGTCGTGGATGCGATCAGAAACATCTCACCTTGTCTCAACTTGAAACTTACCCCCTCATCTTAAATACATGTCCTTTGTTATTAGACATTTCAACTCTGGGAAAAAGATACTGGCTGTCTACTATGTTTTACAAACATCAATCAGATAGCCCCTCAGTCTCTGCCACACGTGAAAACAACCCAAGATTCTCCAAACTCTCGTTATAGCACATAGCCTCGAATCCAGGCAGCATCCTTGTAAGCCTCTTCTGCGGTCTCTCCAAAGTTTGACATCCTGCTTATAATGGGGTGACCAGAACTCTGTGCAATACTCCTGATGTAGCCTAGCTAGAGTCAATGTATCATCTAATAAGGGCAATCATGCCATATGCCTTTTTTTACCATTCTATCTACCTGTGCAGCCACTTTCAAGGAGCTATGACATGGACATATTATCCCTCTGTACATCAATATTGCTAAGGTCCTGCCGTTAACACATTAAGTCCCTTTACATTTGACCTTCCAAAGTTCAATACTTCACATTTGGCCAGAGTGAACTCCATCTGCCATTTCACCCATTTCAGCAGTTGGTCTATATCTCACTATATCTTTTGGCAGGTATTCTACATTATCCACAACACCACCAGTCTTCCAAAAACTAACTAACTCACTGATCTAAGTTTACATCCAAGTCAATTATGTATCTCACGAACAGCAGAGGTCCCTGCAAGGATCCTTGTGGACCACTATTCGTCACAGTCCTGAAACCAAAATGAATCTCATTTACCACTACCCTCTGGTTTCTATGGACAATTACAAATTAAAATGGCCAATTCACTGTGGATCAGATGGATCTTGACTTTTTGAATAGTCTCCCATGAGATAGCTTGTCAAACGCCTTACTAAAATCCATGTAGATAACATCAATGTCTTAACCACCTTTGTTAATCACCTCTCCAAAAAGCTCAATCGAGTTAGCAAGCCACAACTTGCCCCACACAAAGCCATGCTAACTGTCCCTATCTAGGCCATGATTTTCCAGAAGTTCATAACTTCTATTCCCAGCAATTTCCCTGTCGCTGATGTGAGACTCACTGGTCTATAGTTTCCAGGATTATCCTTATTTCCCTCCTTGAATAATGGAATAATATTAGCTTCTCACCAGTCCACTGGCACCTCACCTGTGGCTGGAGAGGACACAAAAATATTGGTTCAGATCCCAGCATTCTTTTTCTTCCCTTAATAACCTGGAATATAACCCATCAGGCTTTGGGAAATTATCCACCCTAATGTTCTTTACAAGACTCAACACTACTTCCTTCTTTATCTTAAAAGTGTTCTAGCATATTAGCATACTCCACACTGATCTCCCTATCCTCAAAGTCCTACTCCTTGGTAAATACTGATACAAAGTATTTATTTAGGACCTCACCCACAACCTCCACCTCCAAGCTCCTTTACCTTTGAGTGGCTCTATCATCCCCAGTTATCCTCTTCATCTTTATGTTTGAATAAAATGCCTTGGGATTCTCTTTAATCCAACTTGCCAATGACTTTCCAGGGGCCTAATGGCTTTCTTAACTCTCTTCTTGAGTTCTTTACTTCAAGGACATCATTCGATTTTTGTTTCCAAAGTCTTACTTCATTTCATCTAATGCTAGTAGCAAAGGCAAGTGTGAAATATGCAGTGACTGGAAAAGATTCAAAAGGGATCAGGTCAAGCAGCATCTGTGGAATGGTTGGCATTTCTGGATGAGGCCTTGCATCAAGGACTGAGAGTGTAGAGGGAAGATAACCACTATAAAGAGGTGAGAGGGAGGCATGAGACGGGGGCTGGTATGTGATGGGTGGAATTATATGATGAGGGAAATGATAAGCAGATGGAGGAGTCAGGTGGGGTGTGGGAGGGAAGAAGTAGTTTTGAGACAAATTTGTAATGTTTCCACTCCATATTGTCTCATATCAAGTGCTACTCACTCTAGTCTTTGTTCACTTTTCAACATATTTCCCAATCTTAAAATGTCTCTTAAAATGCCTCTGTAACTTCAAGACTCACAACCTTCCAGGGTTTAGATGTTCCTCCATTCTTTAGATTCTTGTGCATCTTTAACTCCATGCCCCATAACATTGGTCTCTGCTCTCTCAGGCCTTTGTGGGCCAAGACTAAGGAATTCCCTACTGAATTTTTTCTGTCTTCCCCTCTGATCTTCTTTAAAATCAACTCCTTTGACTAAGGAGTGAAAAACAAACTGCTTGAGAAACTCAGCAAGTCAGGCAGCATCAACGGAGAGAAATGGACAGTCAATGTTTTTCGTTAAGACCCTTCAAAGCATTGGCTGACCATTCTCTTCCACAGATGCTGACTGACCAGCTGGATTTCTCCAGCATTTTCAGCCTCTTGTATCTTCTTTTTTTATCAAGCTTTTAGTCATTCTTCCTAATATTTTTTAATTCATCTCAACTTCAGTCATTACCTAAGTGAGCTTCTGTGGAACACAGAGCACCTTCAAAATAGAGAAAAAACATTAGGTATATAAATGCAAGTTGTGCTTTGTTGTAGGTGTGCCGATCATTAATAACTGTTCGTGCTGAAAAGTGTCAGCTATGTGCAAGGTAATTTGAACTTCGTAAAGGAGGTCAAATAGACTACAGTAATACATTCACTATTCAAAATTTGAGGAGATGTTAATTATGTTTGAAGAGGCAAAGTGAATAACAAGGATTTAATTTCATATAATGAAGGTGTACAATAGGGCGCAACAGTAGCCCAGCAGTTAGTGTGATACTATCCCAGCTCAGAGTGTCGGAGTTCCAAGTTCAACTCTGATGTCATCTATGAGGAGCTTGTACGTTCTCCCCGTGGAACACGTGTATTTTCTCCAGGTAGTCTGGTTTCCTCCTACAGTCCAAAGACGTACCAGTTAGTAGGTTAATGGGTGATTGGAAATTATCCGTGATTAGGCTAGGGTTAAATCGAGAGCTGTTGGGCTACACAGCTCGAAGTGGCAGAAGTGCCTATCTGTGCTGTATCTCAATAAATAAAGAAAGTAGATCAACATGGTATTGATAGAAATTTTACTACAGAACATTGAGAAGCACCAAACTTGACAAACATGCCAACTTTAATGAGAACAACCAAAATCAAATTATTTTGACTTTCATTTTAAAATCAGTATACAAAGCACAATGAGATACTTATCTAAATCACAGAATAAAATGATCATCTTTTCATACAAAAAAATCACATTAAGGAAACCTGCAGGGTAATTGTTACCAAGTATTAATGTAAGAAAATAACAGAAGTAATTAAACAAATCTTGGAAAATACATAATAAAACAGAATGTACTGGCATAGCCTGCAGGTCAAAGAGGATCCACAGAGACAAAGTCAACGACCTTTAGTCTAGCAACATCTATAGCTTACGTAGTTAAGTAAGGAAATTAATTAGCATTCTGGCACCTAGATTCTGGTTTGCAAATTTAATAGTCTATCAAATACTTAGAGTCAAAGAGTCATAGAAAAGTACAGCACAAAAACAGGCACTTTGATTCATCTAGTCCATGCCAAACCACTTAAACTGCCTAGTCACTTTGACCCACACCCAGACCATAGCCACCCATACCCCTACTGTCCACATACCTATCCAAACTTCCCCTAAACATTGAAATCGAGTTGACATGCACTACTTGCTCTGGCAGCTCATTCCACACTTTCATGACCCTCTGAGTGAAGAGGTTTCCCCTCATGCTCCCCTTAAACCTTGATCTCTACTTGTAGTCCCACCCAACTTCAGTGGAAAAAGCATGCTTGCCTTCACCCTATCTACACCCTTCATAACTGTGTATGCCTCTATAAAATCTCTCCTGAATCTTCTATGTTTCAAGGAATAAAGTTCTAACCTATTCAATCTTTCCTCATAACTTGGGTCCTCCAGTCCCAGAAACATACTTCTAAATTTTCTCTGTACCCCTTCAATCTTAGTTATATCTTTCCTGTACATAAGTGACCAAAGCTGCACACAATACTCCAAATCAGGCCTCACCAGTATCTTATGCAATTTCAGCATAGTATCCCATCTCCTGTACTCAGTTTTTTGATTTATGAAGGCCAATGTGCCAAAGTTTTTTTAATGACGCTTTCTATCTGTACCGCCACTTTCAATGAATTAGTTCAGTTCTAATTGCTCAGTTCTGCATCAGTCTGAGTCATAAATGTAAAATAACTATGAAAGCTTGCATGTTATGAACACAATTTAACTATTTGAGTGTGCATATGAATTAAATCAGGGTTGACACAACTGTACAAAATGAAAAAATGGTGGACTTTGAAAATCTGCAATAAAAGCTGAAGATGTTGGAAATACTCAGTGAATCGAGCAGCATTTGTAGACAGAGGAATCAAGTTCATACTTCAGGTCAATGACCTTTCATAGGAATCTTGCCAGAGTCAAAAGACTCTCCAAAGGGGAGTAGATAACTTGGACACCATAGGGTTTTCTCAGAGTAATATTTTTGAAATTGTGTTGAGTAGCAGAAACTGCTAATATCTGGGCCTGTTTATCTGAGAACTTCAAAACAGAACAATTGTTTTTTTTATTTTGTACAGTTGATTGCCAAAATACAATTTGCAAATAGACTTGTTTTCGACCATAGCTGCAGAGCTCCACGTATTATGCTTCACATTAAGGCATCGAGCTATCCAGAAGCGCACGCAGATCCCATGTGAATGCTTGAATACTCATTTTGTTTTACTTCTTTCATTGTTTCATACTCATTATTTTCACCTGAAACCAGGTTAACAGGTTGCACGCAATGAGCATTTCTATACCTAAAGTTAGAAGTAAAATAAGCACAACATTAACCATCAAGAGAAAGTCTGCAGATGCTGGAAATCCAAGCAACACACACAAAATGCTGGAGAAACTCAGCAGGCCAGGTAGCATCTTTGGAAAAGAGTACAGTCGACATTCTGGGCCAAGACCTTTAATCAGAACTGGAGAAAAAAGATGAAAAGGCAGAGTAAGAAGGTGAGGGGAGGGGAGGAAGAAGTACAAGGTAGCAGGTGATAGTGAAACCAGGAGGGGGGAGGGGTGAAGTTAAAGAGCTGAGAAGATGATTGGTGAAAGAGATAAAGGGCTGGAAAGGGAGGGCCAGAAGGCCATGGAAGAAAGAGAAAGGCAGGAGCACCAGAGGGAGGTGATGGGAAGGTGAGAGAGGGGAATGGGAAATGGTGAAGGGAGGGCAAGGGGAGAAATCGATGTTCATGACATCAGGTTGGAGGCTACCCAGATGGAATATAAGGCGTTGCTCCTCCAGCCTGAGTGTGGCCTCATCACAGCAGCAGAGTAAGTGATGGGGTGACATGTCAGAATGGAAATCAGAAGTAGAATTAAAATGGGTGGCCACTGGGAGATCCCGATGTTTCTGGTGGACAGAATGTTTTGGTAAAGCCCAGGAAAAACTGCCCTCTCTTTCTCACAAATTATCAAACAAGTTATACAATTTTCCCTTGGTTTTTATAATGCCAGCCAACTGATAATTTAGCCTCAGGCTGAAAATGTCAGGGTGGAATGGGAGCAGATCAGCTCTAGGTAACATAGAACCGACGACTGTCAAGCAATGCTGCAGCAGCCTGGATGGAAGAGGTGGTTCAGATTTAGGAAGCACATTCCCATGGGGAGAAACACATCCTGACCTCCATGGGTGACAAGAGACATACAGAAGAACATAAAGCAAAAAAAAATCCACAAAGAACAAACTCAGCAGGTTGAGCAACATCTGTGGCAGGAAACAAACATTTTGCTGCATCTGGACTGGGTGTAGACAGGAAAGGCAGCCAGTATAAAGAGAAGAGGGCCAGAAGTATGTCAGAAACAGTTAGTGAAAGATAGACCAAGGAGGAATGAAAGTAGATGGGCTGAAGACTCAAAACTCTAACTGTGCCCCCTTAATTTCTTAATTAAGAGGGCCAAGTATGTTTAACATTTCTTAATCATGCAGGAGAGTATGACTAAAATACCCACTGATATTACAATGAAATGGGAACCCGTGCTGTTGAATTTGTCATCTACCCAAAAACCACCAGAGAGCTTTTCTCTAAGAGCTGCACATTTGGTGACTAACCATGCAAGTTCCACTTCCCAATTCAGCCTTTAATGACAGCTGTCTTTAAAACTGAAATCGGCTGTTGGTAACTTACCAGGATGAAGAATTCACTTGTGTACAAACTTGCGTACGTATAAAAAAGGGTTGAATTTTTGGAAGGATAATTGGACGGGCATTGTTAGCTCTGGCTCCCTCTTGTGAAGTCTATTTGAATCCATACTTTGCCATGATAGTGAAGTTCTCCCCAAATCTTCCTGCCCCCCTCATAAGGTCGTAACAATTACAGATGATGAAGCCCATTAATTACATTGAGAATCTAAACTCATTGTATAGTAGCATCCAATGATTCTTAAATAATTCCAGGGGTTTTCCTTCACTAATCTATTCTACTTATTCAAAGCACTTTGGGAAAGGAAGGATTCTCTGATGAGTCCTATAATTAATCAGCTGGATTAAATCCAAGCATTAAACTTCATCTTCCATTATTCTACAGATTTAACACATTCACCAAGGTTTGAACTGCCTAGTCAGTACCTCCTAGTTAGATGTCACTGGTGTTGCATTCTGAAACCGAGACACTTATTCAAATATTTATTTAAACCTTACTCTCATTTTGATAGAAGTCTGAAATACAGTGTATATTTGTTCTTTCCTGCTCTTCATCTATTTATCATTTATGTAGTCAGAAGCCATTGCAGTTTTCAGGCTAGGAACAATTAGGTACCTTCTCCTACCTGCGTCTCAATATCACCAAGACCAAGGAGATGGTGGTGGACTTTAGGAGATCTAGGCCTCATATGGAGCCAGTGATCATTAATGGAGAATGTGTGGAGCAGGTTAAGACTTACAAGTATCTGGGAGTACAGTTAGACGAGAAGCTAGACTGGACTGCCAACACAGATGCCTTGTGCAGGAAGGCACAGAGTCGACTGTACTTCCTTAGAAGGTTGGCGTCATTCAATGTCTGTAGTGAGATGCTGAAGATGTTCTATAGGTCAGTTGTGGAGAGCGCCCTCTTCTTTGTGGTGGCGTGTTGGGGAGGAAGCATTAAGAAGAGGGACGCCTCACGTCTTAATAAGCTGGTAAGGAAGGCGGGCTCTGTCGTGGGCAAAGTACTGGAGAGTTTAACATCGGTAGCTGAGCGAAGGACGCTGAGTAGGCTACGGTCAATTATGGATAACTCTGAACATCCTCTACATAGCACCATCCAGAGACAGAGAAGCAGTTTCAGCGACAGGTTACTATCGATGCAATGCTCCTCAGACAGGATGAAGAGGTCAATACTCCCCAATGCCATTAGGCTTTACAATTCTACCGCCAGGACTTAAGAACTTTTTAAAAGCTATTATTAATGCTTTTTGAGATAGTGATTTAGATGCATATCATATTTTTTTACTGAGTTAAGTATTGTATGTAATTAGTTTTGCTACAACAAGTGTATGGGACATTGGAAAAAAAGTTGAATTTCCCCATGGGGATGAATAAAGTATCTATCTATCTATCTATCTATCTACTTCTCCCAGAGAACTGGACGCGTGAGGAAAGAGAAAAGGGAAAACTGCCTTGAAATATCTCAGGGGAAGCAAACTCCTATGAGGATTTAGTTACCTTGAGGGAAAAATACCAGAACCTCTGTTGAAATGTTGGGGCAAGATTATAGCAGAAATTGAGGCATCGGGTCAAACACCATATGTAATTGAAGTGTTTTCAGATATCTTAGTTACTTAATTAACTTGGAGTACAGTCATAGATCAGACAACACAGAAATGGGCCACTCAATGCATCTTGTCCATAATGACCTTGTCTTGCCCACCTATACTAATCTCATTTGCCAGCATTAAGTGCATAGCTTGCAACTGCCACACAAATACTCAAGAGTACAGCTCATGGCTATACATTAATAGTTAACGTAGACTCTTATCAAGATCACATTTTTACTGCAGCTCTTATGCAAGACAGAGGACAAAGCATGAAAGGAGTGCTGTGTTAATCTCGGGATATTCTTGTAGGACACAACAGCCCAGTCTGTCTCTCGGGATACGTACAAGCCTGTCACGTCACATAGCAGCAGGGAATGAAAAATAATATACAGTAGGTGTATAATAAAAGCAATCCAACAATGTATTGTAATTATCTAAAGCCTTTAACATAATAAAGGCTGTACTTCCAGAAAGGCACGAAGAAATACACAGTACAAAAATTAGAAGAGATAGCTAAAAGTTTCAGTTAGTAGGGGAAACTTAATGTGGAAATACCCTGATGGCTCTTTTTATACTATTGGATTTAAATGCTGAAAGAAATCAATAAAGGTGAACATGGACTGAAATTCCCAGAACTCTCACAAAATCCCCAACCTGACTTAGTAAGCTGATGCTGCTTTACCAATGAAGTGGAAGTACACCTACCTTGTAAATTCGTATGAGAGGTCTAGAAGAAAAAAGAAGTTTAGTTAGACTCCTAAAGCAATCATCTCCTTTAATTATGTTCTTTATAACAACACAATAATCACCGAACATGAGCAACCAGAAGGAATTCTATCAACAGAGGGAAAGGGACAATATTTGAGAGACAGGAAATTTATTAGCTTAAGTACTCAGAAAATACAGCAGATAATAGAAAGCTCTGTATTTGGCAGCACAGAGCTTTTCACTATCCTGGTTACACCACATGAAAGGCAGTTAATATAACGGCCGCTGATTGCGACCTTGGAAGTTGCTCATGGAATTCCTAAGCTTGAGCCCAGGTCAATCAGTATCGTGCAAGGGAAATTGAAGCTTAGCTTACACACACTGTATGTGCCAGTGCCATTAGATAGACAAGTCCCTTGCAAGTAAAATGCCTGCCCATAATATGGCAGGAGCTCACATTCAGAACTACAGCCACCAAATTGAAAGCCTTTCTGAAATCGCAAGTATTCAGCATTATCACCTTCTTACAGCCCATCAGCACTGTGAACTTGACCCCTGTGCTCTCTCAGTCTCTGTGTTCCCTCACTCAGTCCCAGTGGACTCCTACAGTATCCTCGGGGATAAGAAGGCGCATGTTTTTTTTGCAGAGTCAATGGTACTGGGACCGAAACATCCTATCAGACTCACTGGGCTCATTTTGTTTCACCATGACATGCAAAGATCAGACTGAAAGCAGTGACATTATGGTGTCCTTCAGGCGATAATGCGAGGAAAGTTCTCCTGGAGTCGTAGGAAGACAGGTGGTATAGGAAATCTCCCAAGCTCACATTATCAGCTGGGAACATTGCCCAGTGCCAGCACAGATCGGAAGATTGCAGGTGTGCTGACTGTCAATTTTATTGGAATAAAGGCCATTAGCCCTACACAGTTCAGATCAACTGCTCCCATGGCACTTCGAGAAAATAATCATTTTGTCCTCTACGCCTGCCTCTCTAATGTTCTCACTGTTCCACTTTCCCAGGTGGCTAATTGTTCATAAGAGTAGACATTGATATCAGAAGGACAATGTTGCTGGGGTAGACCTTTTCCATATCCCATATCCATACACATGCTCTTTCCGTCCAACACTGGTGCACAGTGAGCGGAACAGAACTCTAGATAACCTCATCTTCCTGGCTTAGAGATGCTAAAGCTGCATTTCCAGCGATACTTCCACCTTCCTAAGAATTAACTTAGCACTGAAACACTTGAGCTATCGTTATCAGTAATTTGCTATTACCTTCATTTTTACCTGTTTTATTTCTCATCCGGTACAAAATTAAGATAATGATAGCGGAAAAGAAGAGTACGATGAGAACAATTGTCAAAACAAAGACCCAAGCTGGAATTTCCGTAGTGTTGTATCCTAGAAAAGAGTCACAGTAATCAGTTCTATACCTTAACATGCAGACATGTAGGATTTATTTTTTCATTTCCATGGAAATAATTTTATATAAAAGTGACACACTGTAATTTCTTACGGACCCTTATGGATTTGTTTGAAGAGAAGTGCCATCCAATGGCTTCTGCTGAAAAATCAGTTCAGTTTATGTTGCCATGCCCGAATCTCATGGGGACATTGTTAAAATTTTACCCACCAACAAAAGTAATATCAAGGGAAAATAAGGACTAGGTGCTTATCATGTACCTCCTGTAACCAATCAAAGTTACATTAATTCAGGATATCTTCATCAACATTTTGGAACAGTTGTTTTTTTGGACTTAGCAAATTGGATTTTAGACAGGCATTTCTAATACTGAAATTATTTACATTCATTAATAAGCTGCATTGGCCAAAGAACATCACCTGTAAGTGCACATAACTCCAAGTCTGCATATAAATGGCAAATATTAGGGTAATCTGTCATCACTTGAAAAGAGTGCTAAAATACACCTCTCAAACAAACTCAAGCTATGGATTTCATTGATTAACTTTCTCAGGAACTTCCTTCACACTGCTCTGGCTGATTGTAATAGCTGGCTATTATTTTTTTCCTATTGTTGAACTTATTAATAGACAATAACAGGGAGTCATGTTGGCGCCGCTAAGTGATGACTCTTTGCATGCACTTCTGATGGGATTCATCAAATATTCCCGTTTAGGACTACTAAGGCTGAAGTCCATGGTCACAGCCCTGGGTACTTCAGTAAGCAACGTTATTTTAAGACATTTAAAAAATCTATCAGTACTCCAAATTGGCTGATCCAGTCTCAGGTTGCAAGTCCAGTTTCCCTTTAAGCAAAAGGAAGCATTGAAAACAAACAATTGAAACACAGAAGCCTTCGATCCGCACTTCCTGCTATCCTGCTGGTGAATGTACAGTCTTTGGAAAATAAAACTGAATACCTCAGAGTAGGATTGCTGTATCAGAGAGACATCAAGGACTGCTGTGTACTTTGCTTCATGGAAACATGGCTCACCCTTCGCCAATTCAGATACAACACTGTAGCCTGATGGTTTCACCATTGACCACAAAGACAGAACAACTGAGTCTTTTAAGGACAGAGGAGGTGGAGTATGCTCTATGAATAACTCACCATGGTGCAGAGATGTGGCAGTTCTGTCTCAGTCCCACTCAGCCAACCTGGAACATCTAGTGGTCACCTGTGCAAATCTCTGTGGCACCTGGTGACCCTGTGAACTTTGTCTCAGAGGCAGAGGTCAGAACACCTTTCAAGAGGGTGAACCTTTGCAAGGCATCAGGTAGGGAGCTGGAAAACTGTGCCATCTGGTGGGTGTATTCAAGGAGATCTTCAATATCATACTGCTGCAATGGGAGGTTATCATTTGCTTCAAAAGGGTAACAATCATACTAGTGTCCAAGAAGAGCAGAGTGAGCTGCCTGGATGACTATCACCCAGCTGCACTCACACCTACTGTGATGAGGTGCACTGAGAGGTTGGTCATGGCCAGAATCAACTCCTGCAAGGATCTGGACCCACAGCAATTTTCCTATCACCACAATAGGTCTACAGCAGATGCAATCTCACTGGCTCTTCAGTTGGCCTTGGATCACCTGAACAGTAGCAATATCCATGTTTGACTGCTGTTTATTCATTACAGCTCAGCAATCAATACAATTCTGCCCTCTGTTCTAATCAACAAACTCCAAATCCCAGGCCTCTGTACCTCCCTCTGCAGCTGGATCCTTGACACCGAGAGATCATAGTCTGTATGGACTGGAAATAACATCTCCTCTTCACTGTCAATGAGTAGTTGCATACTTCAAGGATGTGTGCTTAGCCCACTGCTTTACTCTCTTCACCCACGACTTTATAACTTGGCACAGCTCAAGCGCCATCTATAAATTTGCCAATAATGCACTTTTGTTGTCAGAATTTGAGACAGCAACAAGGAAGCATAGAGGAGTGTGACAGATCAGCTGGTTAAGTGGTGTCACAACAACTTTGTACTCAACATCAGTAAGACCAAGGAACAGATCCTGGACTTCTTAAAGGGGAAGTTGAGGGAAGACACACTTCATTGAGGGATCACCAGTGAAAATGGTGAGCAGTTTCAAGTTCCTGGGTGTCAACATCTCTGAAGATCTATCCTGGGCCCAACATATTGATGCAATTACAAAGAAGGCACAACGGTGGCTCCATTTCATTAGGAGTTTGAGGAGAATTGTTACGTCACCAAAGCCTCTTGTAAATTTTTATATTTGTGCCGTGGAGAACATTCTAACTGGTTGCATTGCCATCTGGTACAGAGAGTCCACGGCACAGGATCTGAAAAATCTGCACAAGGTTGTGAGCTCAGCCAGCTCCATCATGGGCACAATCCTCCCCAGCACTCAGGGACCTTCGAAAGGTGATGCCATCACAAGGGACATGCCCTCTTCTCATTGCTACCATCAAGGAGGAGGTACAGGGGCCTGAAGCCACACACTCAACGTTTCAGGAACAGCTTCTCCCCCTCCGCCATCAGATTTCTAAATGGACAGTGAACCCATGTACACTACCTCACCATTTTTGAGGTTATCTTTTGCTCTCTTTTTGCACTACTTAATTAATTTGACGTTTTATATACTGTACATTTCTTACCGTAATTTATTTTTATTTTCTGTTGCATTGTACTGCTGCCACAAAACAACGAATGTCACGACATGCGCCAGTGATATTAAAGCTGATTCTAACTCTTTCAGTGTTACTGGCAATGGCAGACACCAGTAGACCATTGCTAAATCTTGATAAGGAACGGTGAGCACTTCTTCACCAGCTACAATCTGGCTAAATAAGGAATTCGAGTAACTCCTTGGACGTTTCTTGGGAACTTTTATAGAATTATATACATGGATGCATAGATAAGAATAGCCCATCTCTTTTAAAATCACTACATCAATCTATTATCCTCTTCTTCCACTTTCAGGTAATCATGAACAAAAGGGTGCCGTATCTAGATTTTTTTACCAGAGCAATGGAGAATCTTGATACTGAAAATCTGAGACAAATAAAGCATCAGAAAATAAACAGCAAAAAAAAATACCTGCACCTATAGGCCAATATTAAACCCCATACTTATATACATAATTTCCAAAGAATTATGTTCCCATTTAAATACTGACTTCCCGTCATCACAGAATGTCTTCAAACCCAATTTACTGTTTAATGGAGGCAAACTAAGTATTCATTCAGAGTTTAAATCAGGAATTGCATCAGTGCTGATCTTAATTATCAGTTGCTGTAAATTGAATCTATTGCACATTTTATTGTAAGGGTTTTTTTGGTTCATTTTAAATAAATTACAGTAACCCTGCCGAAGGATACTGTCAAAGATCTGTCAGATAGTCGCAAAATTGATGCTCCCTTACTTCTCTCAATATTTGCAAAGAGTCCCATAGAGTCATACAGTTAAACAGCACAGAAACAGGCCCATCACCTCGTTCACAAACAAGAGAAAAGCTGCAGATGCTGCCCCCCCCCCCACCTTCATCATTCCCCACACCCATTTCCCTCTCACCATATCTCCTTACCTGCCCATCACCTCCCTCTGCTGCTCTTCCCCCTTCCCTTTCTTCCATGGTCTCTGTCCTCTCCTGTCAAATTCCCCCTCCTCCAGCTCTTCATCTCTTTCACCAATCGACTTCCCAGCTCTTTACTTCACTCGGCCCCCTCTCCCAGTTTCACCTATCACCTGCTACCTTGTACTTCTTCCTCCTCTCCCCTCATCTTCTTTCTCTGACTTCTCACCTTTTTCCTTCGGTCCTGACGAAGGGTCTCGGCCCAAAATGTCGACTGTTTACTCTTTTCCATAGATGCTACCTGGCCTGCTGAGTTCCTCCAGCATTTTGCGTGTGCGGCCCTTTGGCTCAAATTGTCCATGGTAACCGAAGTGCCCACTAAAGCTAGTACCATTTGTCAGAATTTGGCCCATATTCGTATCAGGTGACTATTTCAACAGGACAAGGGAAGTTAATTTGTCTTTTATTTGGAAATACCAAGCATGCAACCACTAAAAATAATGCATTACATAATACTCACCTCTTTAATTGTACCTACAGCCATTCTAAGGTGCTAAAAGTGAATGTAATGCTAATTTACTAGCATTTTCAGAGTTACCTCATAACTGAAGAACTAAGACTGACAGGCATAAAATTATACCCTTTTCTAAAATAGATTTTGTAAAAAAAATACAATAATTATGTATGAAACTACAGAAATAAAATTATGCTTACCAATGATGGCATCAGAGGTCAGAATAACTGAAGGTCTTTTGGACGATAAAGCTGGGGAAATAATCAGTGAATTATTAATGACAGAGGTCAGTCCCTTTATATGAAAATGCAAGTAAACAGCGATATACTGTATGTATCAATTGATCAGTAGTTGCAAGTCAAGCATTAAAATAGAAGTTTATTTAATGTGCATGTAATGTATCACTATAGTAATCTGATCACTCAAGTCAAGTATGATGCTTTTCCAAGGGGTTGTATGTTGGTGGGTACTTAGGAGCTCTAGAGTCTAGTCCCGGATCCACATGTTCTGGTGCAGTGTGGGCAAGAGGAAGTGGTGCCTGTGGTTATTGTGTTCAGTCTGTCCTTTCTTAGTTGCTACATGTTCTCTGTGGCACTGTGGAGATGGTTCTCATGTAGTACAGCTCGCTCTTGAGCAGATTTCTGCAGGTGTATCTATTGAGTGCAATGTCTGCCCAGTTTTACAATGCAATTTTGAATTTATTTTGACTGATTTTGGTATTATCTTTGAAGTGTCTCCTTTTCCCTAAAGGGGCTCGCTGACCTCCCTTCAACTGGGTGTAAAAGGTCTGTTTGGGAAGACGTGAGATAGACATTGGAATGGCTTGACCTATCCATCGGAGTTGGTGTAGCTTTTTTGTGGTAGAGATGTTGTGTTGGCCTCCTTCAGTCTGCAGGCTGTTAGTAAATCTGTCCTTCAGCTGATCCTCAAAATCTTTCCCAGGGAATGTGGTGGTACTGAACCAGGGTTCTCAGGTCCCTGCTCTAGGTGGTCCATCATTCAGCTCCATACAGTAATGTAAGAAGGACAACTGATCTATAGACCAAGTGTTTTGTTGGGACCTGTAGGTCACGGCCTTCAAAAACTCTTTTCCTTAATCTTGCATTGGCTCCAATAGCACTACTCAGGTGGTGGTTGATCTGTGAGTCAATGGCTGTTTTTAAGGAGTAAGTGCTGCCTAGGTAGGAAAATTGAGATATTGACAACTTTTATGGAAGGCTGGGCAAATGGCTGGTTGGGTGATGGCTGATATAGGATCTGTGTCATCTTTATATTCAAAACAAGACCCATGGCTCTATATGCTTTGGCAAAGGCTTTCTGGATACATTGGAGGTCTTCTTCATGTTGTACTGTGATGGCATTGCCAGCTGCATATTGAAGCTCCCATGATAGTAGTGGTGCTGGCCTTGTTCCTGGCCTTGAACCAGTTGAGGTTGAAAAGACTGTTGTCCGTTCTATACATAACTGGAATTCCCTGTGGCAGGTCTTGACCAAAGAGGTAAAGGATGGCAGCAATAAAGATGGAAAATAGAGTGGGAGCAACAATACAGACTGTTTGACACCTGTCTCCACGGTGAAGGTTTCTGATTCGACATCACCGTTGCTGAGTAATGTGACTGACGTGACATTATGCAGATGCCTCAGTATTTGTAAGTAATTGTCATGGCAGCCATGTCTTGATAGTAACCACCAAAGTGCTTGGCGGTCCACTGTATCAAGTGCCTTTGTCAAATCCATGAAAGCCAAGTACAAGGATTGCTCTTGTTCAGGGCATTTTTCCTGTAGTTGGCATGGTGTGATGATCAAGCCTGCAGTACCTCCAGGTGTACAGAAAGCACACTGTGCTTCAGGGAGTGCTTTTACAGATAGCAGAAGGAGTCGGTTGACAAGGATACGTGTAAGCACTTTGCCTGTTGTTGACCGGAGGGAAATGTCTCTGCCATTTCCACAGTCTGCCATGTCTCCCTTCTTGAATATGGTCACTACCTGAGCATCCCTGAGCTCTGAGGGGAGTTGTTACTTCTTCCTGACCTTCAGGAACAGGGAGTGTATGTGGTGCAGGAGTGCTGGTCCACCTTCCTTGAGGATCTCTGCTGGTGTCCCGTCAGGACCTGTGGCTTCGTTGCTTTTCAGGCTCCTGGTGGCATCACAGACCTTCTTCATTCTGGGAGGTTCTCTCACAGGTCTCTGGAGGATTTGGTTAGTAACCTCTGGCTCAGCAGAGTTGTTGCGGTTATGAAGCTTTTGAAAGCAATCTCTTCATTGATTGCTGATATCTTTCCGATCTTTCAGCAAGTTCAGCCCGTACTTTGAGCGCAGGGGGTTTTATCCACAGCAGCTTGGACTTACTTTGGTGGCACTGAAGCATCTGTCAGCGTCTGGTTTTCCAGGACTTTTGCGTTCCACCAAAAACTCTTTAACTCCCTCACCCTGTCCTGGAGTAAGCTTCTCTTTTGACCTTGCTGATGTCATTCTGCCAGGCACAAAAGGAGATACGTTGTTCTACATCAAATCAATCCTGATGTTTTCTGGACTTGTACCTAAGGATGTTTTTGCAGGTATTGAGGACGGAGGATTTAAGCAGGCCTCAGTGTTCTTTGATATTCTCCAAATATTCCTATTGCAGTGTCAAACAGGCTCTCAAGTTTTAGTCTTATCGCAATACTATTTAGCCATTAAAGCTCAAAATAAACATTGGAAATATCAATGGATGAAATCTAGGAAAGGCCCATAACTTACTTTTACAGATGTTGTAAAGACAAACATTACTGCCTATCCCATAGTTTTAAATTCCTGGACATTAACGTATCAGATGATCTGACTTGGGCAGTCATAAGAAAAGTGCACCAGTGTCTTTACTTTCTTAGAATGTTAAGGAGGTTCAGCTTGCCACTGGACACTCTAACAAACTTCTACTGTTGAAAATATCCTGACTGATATTACCATGGCCTGATACGGCAATTTGAATACACAGAAACATAAGAAGCTGCAGGGCATAGTGAACTCTGCACAATACGTCACAGGCACAGCCAGTGGAGCTGCCTCTAGAAGGCAATATCTGTCAAACATCCCCATCATCCAGGCCACGCCATCATTTTGTAACTACCATCAGGCAGGAGGTACAGAAGCCTGGAGTCCCACACCACCGGGGTCAAGAACAGCTACTTCTCTTCAACCATTCAGTTCTTGAATCAACTAGCAAAACCCTAATCATTACAGTTCAGCAACACTATGATCGCGTTGTCCACTCTGCACTAAAATCGACTTTGTATCGTTCTAATTGTGTTTTCTTGTAAAAATTGTGTATGATTTATCTTTATTGTAAATGCTGCTTATATGAAGCTATGTGTCTGTCATACTGTCGTAAGTTAGCTTTCCATTGCACCTGCATTCATGTATTTATGTGTGTTTATGACAATAAACTCAACTTTGACTTTGATAACGCACCACTTGACTGGTGAACTATTACTGCCCTCTGCTGTTCATCATCATCTGACAATGATAAATGCAGTTCTCTCATAAACTTACCTAACAGACAACACAAACAAAATGTGGACCAGTAATACTTGGTTACACTTCAAGATGCAGTCATTAATCATTAAGGAATGGGATGCAGCTTAAATAATCTGAACAATCTGTATATTTCTCATTCACACTGAGGCAAGGCCATTACCTCAAGTCTATGAGGCATTTTCCCTAATTCTTGTTTTTAAGTTTTTTATTTATTATTTATTGAGATACAGCATGGAATCATCATCATCATCAGGTTCCATGCTCAGTTTGAGCTTTGACTGCCATGGCCCACACACTCCTGTTTCAGGTCAAGTGGATCAATTCATTGGTATTCATTTCCAGTTCTCTGGCTGCTGTCTCCATCATCATTTGTCTTTGCCTTCCTCTTGCTTTCTACCCTTCAATCTTCCCCATAAGTACTGTGCATTCTAACTCCTCGTTCCTAATCACATGTCCAATGAAGTTACATTGCCTTTTCATGATCTCAAACATTATTTCTCTTATTGTGCTTGCTCTATTCATGACATCCTTGTTAGATATCCAGCAAGACCCTTCAAGCCACACCACCCAGCAACCCCCCAATTTAATCCAGGTCTAATCACAGGACAATTTCCAATGACCAATTAAACTACCAACCAGTACATCTTTGGACTGTGGGAGGAAACCAGAGCACCCAGAGGAAACCAGAGCATGAGGTCACGGGGAGAACGTAAAAAGCATGAATTGAACTGTACTGTAAAGCATTGCCCCAAACACTACACTAATGTGCTGCCCATGTACTTTTTTTCAATACAGGTTACAAGGTGCACTGTAATTAATCAGAAACTGCTGGATGTTGGGATGGAAGAATGACTGGAAGTTTTAATTACTGTATATAACAGGTCTGGCCAATTGATCACCCCGTCCATGTCACTCTCAGGTTTTTTGTTAAACATCAAGGAAGGCACTGCTTTTGACGAGTGAACCATGCAATAATTCACATCAGGTGAGAATTACAACAGAATACTTGACTGGTGAATTATTACTGCCCCCTGCTGTTCAATGTTATATCATGATCATCACCAACATCATTATGTGCCACGTTGTACAAGTCAAGTCACTTTTATTGTCATTTTGACCATAACTGCTGGTACAGTACACAGTAAAAATGAGACAACAGTACATGTGTTATATGACACAGTACAAAAATTAGACTGAACTACGTTAAAAAACAACACAGAGAAAGCTACACACGAGGAAATCTGCAGATGCTGGAAATTCAAACAACACACACAAAATGCTGATGGAACACAGCAGGCCAGGCAGCATCTATAGGGAGAAGCACTGTTAATGTTTCGGGCTGAGACCCTTCGTCAGTCCTGACGTCTCGGCCCAAAACGTCGACAGCACTTCTCCCTATAGATGTTGCCTGGCCTGCTGCGTTCCACCAGCATTTTGTGTGTGTTACAGAGAAAGCTACTGTGTTGCCTTTATGGCATTTGTTTAGTTTATTATATTTTCGCTTTAGTAATTCATTTGTTATCATTTTCTAGTTAAAGTTAAGATTGTTTAAAGTAAATTCGTTGTCTGTGATATATCGCGGCATGCGATGATGTCACACCCGGTTTCGCCGCGTCTTGTGGGAAAATACCGGTTTGGAGAAACGGGAAGGAGGGGGCTTGTGTGTGCAGGATCAGCGCAAGTAAAGTTTTCTTTCTACGCACTAGAAACATCAGAGAAGCAACGCCTTTTCACCATACGTTAATGTGGAAGAGTGAACAGTAAACGGTTAATCTTACTGGGACCGCCTCATTGACTGGTTTAAGCTTGGTGTTTAGTTCAGAGCTCTTTTACACCTGTGCGAGAACACTACAGTGAAAAGGCGGCATTATCAGGTGTTTCAAGTGCTGCAATGACAACTCGATCCAGCATCAAGTCGTTGCCATCCAGCGACAGGGGCAGTAGGGCATCATCAAGTAAGGCTGCCCAAGCAAGAGTTAAGGCAGAAGCCGCCAAGGTGCGAGTGTTCTACGCCAAACAAGAAGCAAAATTGAAAAAGGAAGAGGCTGCTAGAGAAGCCGAAAACCAGTTGGAAAGGGCAAGGATAGAGTCAGAGTTAGAAGTGCTGATGCTACACCGAGAAGCAGAAGCTGCCAGGGTGGAAGCAGAGATAATAGAAAGTGCTGAAGAAATGCATGTTCTGGTTGACGTAAAATCTACTTCAGAAAAGACCAGATTGGAACGCACAAGCAACTATGTCCGATCTCAAATGGACTTGAAGATTCGTTCTTCCTCTCCATACTTATATGCTAACATCCCACCTCACGAGGAGTCTCAGAGAGGCCCAATTGCATCACATTCACCTGAGGAAGGCAATTTACCCTTGCAACTCCGCGATGAATTCAAGAATGAAAGGGCTGATGACAAATACTTCTCGACACCAAACTTACCAGATTTGGCGAGAAGAGAGGCAAAGGCTGAATTCAGAACAGCAAATCCCATAACAAATGTACACCCTCAGTCATATACACGCCGACATATTTCCCCAGCCCGCATGCCACTTGCAGTTGAACCCATGGCACAGTATTTAGCACGACGAGATCTCGTCTTTTCAGGACTATACCAGTTTGACGATAAACCTGAAAATGACCATGCATGGTACTCCTCATTCGCCAACGCTATCCACAGAGTCCAGCTCGGAGCAATCCAAGAGTTGGATCTTATGACAAAATGGCTGGGAAAAGAATCATGCGAACAGGTGAGACGCATATGTTCAGTGTACATTAACAACCCCAAGCTAGCCTTACACAAAGCATGGTAGAGACTTCGGGAGGGCTATGCGGCCCCTGAAATTATTGAAACGGCACTATTTCGACGTCTGGAAAATTTTCCTAAGGTGTCAGCCAAGGACCACACTAAGTTAAGAGAGCTCGGAGATTTACTCATGGAGATTCAAGGCGCCAAAGAAGATGGCTATTTAACTGGTCTATCATACCTAGATACTTCATACGGGATTAGACCAATCGTGGACAAACTTTCATTTGGGCTGCAGGAAAGGTGGGTGTCTGTTGGCTCAGAGTACAAGGAAGAGAACGATGGTCGATTTCCTCCCTTTGAGTATTTCACGAGGTTTGTGTGCAAGGAGGCGAAGAAGCGAAACGACCCTAGCTTCATGAGTCCAGGTAGCAGTACAATTTACACCAAGCCAGTTAAATCCACTTTGAATAATTTCAACATCAATAAACCTGTCTCAGTGCGTAAAACTGAAGTCTTTACAACTAACAATGACCCTAGCAAGAATTGTCCATTGCACAACTGATGCACCATCAATAACTCACGCTGAGACTTAGGAAGTGAGATATCGGCTTTTATTGACTGAAGAACAACACTACATCCTGGGAAAATGAGGGAGAGCAGCAGGCCACAGTCGCCTTTATACAGGGATCTGTGGGAGGAGCCACAGGGGCAGTCAGCAGGGTCTGTGGGAGGAGCCACAGGAGCAGTCAGACAGGTATATCTAGTTCACCACAACAACAAACCCCACCCCCTCAAAAAATGCAGAACGTTTAGGAAAAAACCCCTTGAAGAGAGGATGGCCCTTCTCAAGGAGAAAAAAATATGTTTTAAATGCTGTTCCTCTACCTCTCACCTTGCTAGAGAGTGTACGATCTCCGTGAAGTGCCCGGACTGTAATAGCACTAATCACGATGGGGCCATGCATCCCGGCCCGTTACCACAAACCGACAAAGCTCCTTCACCCCCACAACAGGACGGCGGGGAGGGAGAGGCTCACTCCAGGACAACTGTTGTCAGCTCGAGCTGCACAGAAGTTTGCGGTGAAGCTCAGTCAAGCCGTTCTTGTTCAAAGATCTGCTTCACTAAGGTGTACCCTAAGGGAGCCAAAGACAAGGCCATCAAAGCCTACGTAATTCTGGACGATCAGAGCAATCGCTCACTAGTCAGACCAGTGTTCTTTGACTTGTTCAACATTGAGAGTAATCAGTTCCCATACTACCTTAGAACTTGCTCAGGCAGCGTGGAAACTTATGGAAGGAAGGCAGAAGGCTTCCAGATCGAGTCCCTGGATGGTAAAGTCGTCATCTGTCTCCCTCCACTCTTAGAGTGCGATGAAATTTTGAATAACCGCACTGAGATCCCGACGCCAAGTGCGGTGCTACACCAGCCACATCTCCACCACATCGCTAAACACATCCCAGAGCTGGATCCAAAAGCAGAAATACTCCTGCTATTAGGAAGAGATGTTCTCCGGGTACACAAGGTTAGGCAGCAGGTCAATGGACCACACGACGCCCCCTTTGCCCAACGCCTGGATCTGGGCTGGGTGGTGATAGGAGAGGTGTGCCTTGGCAATGTACACAAACCGACAGTTAACACTCTCAAGACCAATGTGCTAGAGAGTGGCCGCCATTCAATTTTTCAACCCTGCACAAGTTTCATGTGTATCAAGGAAGCACGACAAGGCTTTAACAAATGTAAAGTAAACCGACAAGACGCTGGGTCAGTCAGTCTTCGCTCAAACTGAGCATGATAATAAACTTGCTCCATCAGCGCAAGATGTCATTTTCTTAAAAATAATGGACACCAAGGTCTTCAGAGATGAAGCAAATAATTGGGTCGCCCCACTACCTTTCAGAGAACCACACCAGCGCTTGCCAAACAACAAAGAGCAGGCAGTCAAGTGGTTCACGTCCTTGCAAAAAACCCTGAAAAGGAAACCTGAGATGCAGCAACAATACGTAGCATTTATGGAGAAGATCTTCACTAACGGACATGCTGAAGTAGCGCTGCCACTGAGGGAAGGCGAGGAGTGCTGGTACCTCCCAACGTTTGGGGTTTACCACCCACAAAAGCCCAATCAGATCAGGGTGGTCTTTGACTCCAGTGCTCAGTGTGCTGGTATCTCCCTTAATGACGTGCTCCTGACAGGCCTCGACCTTAACAATATCCTTCTCGGGGTCCTGCTGCGCTTCCGGAAGGAGAAGGTCGCAATCTTAGCGGACATCCAGCAGATGTTCCATTGCTTCTTAGTACAGGAGGACCATCACAATTTCCTCCGTTTCTTACGGCACAAATGTAACTTACCTCGCACTGCGGACGAATTGGCCCAGGCAAAGGACGTTATCTTTAAAGCAACTCAAAGAGCAGCTTTTGCAAGGGAATTTTCGGCTCTCCAAGCTAATAAACCAATACCAAAGGACAGCCCTCTGAGGAAATTCAACCCGATCCTGAAGAACGATATCATCTGCATTGGAGGCCGGTTAATACACTCCCAACTTCCAGCTGCAGAAGAGTCCAGTAATCCTGCCCAAAGACAGCCATGTGTCCTTACTGCTCACTCGCCATCACCATGAACAGGTAAAGCATCGGGGCCGTCACCTGATGGAAGGAGCAATAAGGGCAGCGGGACTGTGGATCTTGGGAGGTAAAACACTGATCAATTCAGTACTTCATAAATGTGTAACCTGCAGGAAACTGCAAGGCAAGTTGGAAGCTCAACGTATGGCGGACCTCCCACCAGAACGCCTCGAAGCCTGCCCTCCTTTTACATATGTGGGGCTCGACGTATTTGGTCCCTGGACTATCACTACGAGACGCACCAGAGGAAGACAAGCAGAGAGCAAGCGGTGGGCCATCATGTTTAGCTGCATGAGTTCAAGAGCGTTACACATTGAGGTCATCGAATCTTTGGATACATCAAGCTGCATTAACGCTCTCAGGCACTTCTTTGTGCTAAGAGGCCCTGCAAAACAGTTAAGGTCTGATTGCGGCACGAACTTTGTTGGAGTGTCAAAGGAGCTGGGGATGGACAAAATGGTGTAAAAGTACCTCAGTCAGCAGGGATGCAACTGGGAGTTCAACACACCACACGCCTCTCACATGGGAGGCGCATGGGAGCGGATGATTGGTATCGCCAGAAGAATTCTTGATTCAGTGTTTCTGCAGCAACGCACCCGATTGACCCACGAGGTACTGTGCACACTAATGGCAGAGGTCACAGCCATTATAAATGCACGACCACTCCTACCTGTGTCTTCTGACCCGGAAAACCCCTTCATACTCTCGCCATCAATGCTCCTTAAGCAGAAGGCAGGAGCTGCCCCTCCACCAGGGGACTTCTCTGATAAGGATTTGTACACAAAGCAATGGAGACAGGTCCAGGCTCTGGCAAATCGGTTCTGGTCTCGTTGGAGACATGAATATCTTTGTTGCAACACAGACAAAAGTGGACAGAACCCTGCAGGAATCTTCAAGTTGGAGATTTAGTCCTGCTCAGGGACAAGCAAATCGCCCGCAACAGCTGGCCAATGGCCAGAATCACTGCCACATTCCCTAGTAGGGATGGACATGTCAGGAAGGTTGAGTTGAAAACTTCTGACCAAGGTGATGTGAAAATTTACCAAAGGCCAGTTGCAGAAGTCATTCTACTTCTACCTAAGGACTGATTTAGAGACTGAAGTTTTGTATTATGTTCATTGTGACCCTACGAAGGTCAGGCATGGAGTGTATTGCCTTTATGGCATTTGCTTAGTTTATTATATTTTCACTTTAGTAATTCATTTGTTATCATTTTCTAGTTAAAGTTAAGATTGTTTAAAGTAAATTCGTTGTCTGTGATATATCGCGGCATGCAATAACGTCACACCCGGTTTCGCCGCGTCTTGTGGGAAAATACCGGTTTGGAGAAACGGGACAGAGGGGGCTTGTGTGTGCAGGATCAGCGCAAGAAAAGTTTTCTTTCTACGCACAAGAAACATCAGAGAAGCAACGCCTTTTCACCATACGTTAATGTGGAAGAGTGAACAGTAAACGGTTAATCTTACTGGGACCGCCTCATTGACTGGTTTAAGCTTGGTGTTTAGTTCAGAGTTCTTTTACACCTGTGCGAGAACACTACAGCTACACTAGACTACAAACCTACACAGGACTGCGTAAAGTGCACAAAAACAGTGCAGGCATTACAATAAATAATAAACAGGACAATAGAGCAAGGTGTCAGTCCAGGCTCCAAGGTGCCCTGTTTATTATTTATAGCTTGGGGGAAAAAACTGTTACATAGTCTGGTCATGAGAGCCCGAATGCTTCGGAGCCTTTTCCGAGACGGCAGGAGGGAGAAGAGATTGTATGAGGGGTGCATGGGGTCCTTCATAATGCTGTTTCCTTTGCGGATGCAGCGTGTAGTGTAAATGTCCGTGATGGCGGGAAGAGAGACCCCAATGATCTTCTCAGCTGACCTCACTATCCGCTGCAGGGTCTTGCGATCCGAGATGGTGCAATTTCCGAACCAGGCAGTGATGCAGTTGCTCAGGATGCTCTCGATACAACCCCTGGAGAATGTGATGAGGATGGGGGGGCGGGGTGGGAGATGAATTTTCCTCAGCCTTCGCAGAAAGTAGAGACGCAGCTGGGCTCTCTTTGCTACGGAGCTGGTGTTGAGGGACCAGGTGAGATTCTCCACCAGGTGAACACCAAGAAACTTGGTGCTCTTAACGATCTCTACCAAAGAGCTGTCGATGTTCAGCGGGGAGTGGTCGCTCCATGCCCTCCTGAAGTCAACAACATACAACGTGTATGACAATGAGTGTTCTTTTTAAATTTTCTACAGAAGTGGTTTGCCATTGCCTCCTTTTGGGCAGTGTCTTTACAAGACAGGTGACCCCAGCCACTATCAACACTCTTCAGACATTGTCTGCCTGGTGACAGTGGTCACATAACCAGGACTTGTGATATGCTCCCAGAGCTTCACATGGCACTGATGGGGGGGGGGGGGATGCTTATCACCCCTCGCCCAGGGGTGACCTGCAAACTAGCGGAGGTCCAACCCGCCGTCCCCAACATTACCTAGCAATGATAAACACTCTCATAGACTTCCCTAAATTGCATCAAAGCTGCAGACTATATTAACCAAATTCAGATTAATAATAGTTGGTTACATGTGGTGCTGCAATTTGCAGGCATTTGGCATCACAGGGACGGAGATGCAGGTTAACCTATGTAATCAGTTGTACACTTCTCATAAACATTGAATCAAGGCCATTAATACAAGTCTATCAAACATTTTAGCTATTTCCACTGCTGGATTCTGAAATGGAGGAACGATTGGAGGTTTTAGTTACTATGGGTTGTATTTGGTCAAATTGATGGTTCTCACTTCTGCTTTTTTTAAAGATTCAAGGAAATCACTGCTTTTGATGAGTCTCTTAGAAAACCTATAACTGCCTTGGTAAATGTACAGTTTCTACAGACGATGAATATCCATTCCACTGAGACCATTGGTTCGGTGAAAAACAGCAGATGAAGCTATTCAGAGTAAAATCTGAAGTCACATCAATCAATTCCTTGAAAACTAATAAAGTCCTTCAAACTCATTGTGGGCCCAACCTGCAGCTCCTGTTTGTTGATATTACATTACTAAACTTATCTTAACGCTTTGTATGGGCCACCTGTTAGATAACCATGAAATTCTCTTTGATAAATTACTTAATAAACATCAGCATACATACATGACACAATGTATGGACAATCATATTAAGTGCAATAACTAACTGTCATTTTTAGGACTTATTTTACTCCGTGATCCATTCGATCTGCCATTTATCATGATGACAGTCTCAGGACTCGCGTTTACGTATACTTCCCAGATTTGGTGCACAATCAGTTTTCAACGGGGCAGCAGAAACTTGTCCTTATATCCTTGGCAAGAGCAAGTATATAACCAATAACCGAGTGAAAGAAAAATTGCCAAACATTTACCTTCGTTGCTTTATCTCCTGCCATTGTAAGATACCAACGGTGAACACATTCAGCAGCACAATAGTAACTGATGTGCTCAGAGATACTTCACCAGTAATGACGTAGATGTGGAAGATTGACAGATGACACGCAATTTGACACTTTCCCGGAATAGAATTGTAAAAAAAAATACAGTGACATGGCATGAAGCTACAAACATAAAAACTATAAGCTTACCACTGATGGGATTAGAGGTCAGACTTGTTGGGGATCTTGTGGAAGGTAGTGCTGTGGAAAATAATATTAGATGAAGATTTATCCTTCTTTTAGTTTCAGCCGGAGGATGGAAAACTAGGGCGTTAATTTTGAACCTGTACCAGCTTTTTGTTAGATAACAATTAGGGCAAACATACTTATTTTTTCTGGTTTCTGGACACCCTGAAAGTTCATGCATTTAATTATATTAATTTGATATCTCAACATGGTTGTAATATGACAACAAATCATTTGTAAAGATCTGATGGCTTCACCTATTGTGGTGAACTACATTTACCTGTCTGGACACGCCCCCCCCCCCCTGCTGACTGCTCCTGTGGCTCCTCCCACAGACCCTGCTGACTGCTCCTGTGGCTCCTCCCACAGACCCCCTGCTGACTGCTCCTGTGGCTCCTCCCACGGACCCTGGTATAAAGGCGATTGGGGCCTTAGCCCTGGTCTCAGTCTCCAGGATGTAGTATGGTGGTCAATTGCTGCTTGTTCTTTCTTCCAGCCAATAAAAGCCTATATCTCACCTCACGTCTCAGAGAGTTATTGATGGTGCATCAATTTTATTGGCTGGAAGTTTAAAACATGGAAAGCATTTTACGTCCGGAAAAATTAGACCTTGATCCTCAAGACTCCGAAGCAGCTCTTGCCTTTGAACTCTGGCTTGCATGCTTCCAATCATACTTGGAGCAGATTCCAGTGACTGAGCCTGCCACAATGTACAAAATATTATTATCTAGATTAAGTCCGAAAGTATTCTCCCTTATCAGGGACCTACCGACCTACCAAGGGGCACTGGACGCCCTCAAAAGACAGTACCTGCGGCCAGCGAACACTGTCTATGCAAGACATCGCTTAGCGACGCGGCGACAGCAACCCGGCGACAGCGACCCGGAGAGTCGAGCGGGGAGTTTCTCCGAGCCCTACAGACACTCGTGCGAACTTGCGACTGCAAAGGTCTGACGGCGGAGCAGCATTCGGAGCTCCTGGTACGAGACGCCTTCGTTACGGGGATCAGGTCAGTGTACATGCGCCAGCGGCTGCTGGAAAATGCCGATCTTACCTTACGCTCGGCGATCGAGACGGCCGTCACGCTGGAGGCTGCTCTGCACAACGCTGACGCTGTCCAGCCGCGCGATCCCCCACCGGTTCCATGGCACTGCAGACCCCGCCACCCACCGCTGCCAGTCGCAAGTCCACGAACTCCCCGAAACCGACCACAGCTGCTGCCAGTCGCAAGCCCGCGCAGTGTTACTTCTGCGGACTCGGAAAGCACCCCCGAAAACGCTGCCCGGCCCGAGAAGCGACCTGCTCCAGCTGCGGGAAGAAGGGCCATTTCACCAAGGTCTGTAAGTCTGAACCATGAGTGGGGT
Organism: Hemitrygon akajei; assembly: GCF_048418815.1. Lineage (NCBI taxonomy): Eukaryota > Metazoa > Chordata > Chondrichthyes > Myliobatiformes > Dasyatidae > Hemitrygon > Hemitrygon akajei. The sequence continues at coordinate 39,606,141 of NC_133133.1, forward strand.
CGGGCAGCACTGCGTGTGAGGCATGGGGGCCGCCATCTTGCCTGCCCGCCTCGTGCGAGGCATGGGGCGGCCATCTTTGTCGGCGTCACCTCGCCCTGCCCCCAACCCACCGGTGCTTACCAGGCACCAAGACGGCGGTTCAACTCTGGCCTCTGTAACCCTCGACCAAAGCACCCCACACCAGCTTGCAAGGTCAATGATGGACATCCTGGTGGAGGGGCACAGGACTAGCTGCCTGTTTGACACGGGCAGCACTGAGAGTTTTATTCACCAGGACACGGTGCAACGCTGCGGACTCGTGACACGGCTGGTAAGCCAGAGAGTCGCCATGGCTTCTGGGTCGCATTCCACAGATGTCCGGGTGGGTTGTGTAGCGACATTGGTGGTGCAGGGCACAGAATATCGGGACTTTGCGCTACTGGTCATGCCTCAACTGTGCGCGCCTGTGCTATTGGGGCTGGACTTCCAGAGCCACCTCGAAAGTGTGACTATGTCATATGACGGGCCCCTCCCACCACTCACTGTCAGGAATCCTCAGTTTTGTGGGACTTTGTCATATACCCCGCTACTGACCACACACACACACCGACCCACATATCCCAACCAGCACCATGCCGACAGCTGCGCTACTGACACCACTTGCACCCTCTCCACCCTCAAGATCCCTCCCCCACCGCTGTTCGCCAACCTAACCCCCGACTGTAAACCTGTGGCAACTAAAAGCAGGAGGTACAGCGCGGGGGACAGGGCCTTCATTCAGTCAGAGGTGCAGCGGCTGCTCAGGGAGGGGATCATTGAGCCAAGCACAAGTCCTTGGAGGGCCCAGGTGGTTGTTGTACGAACCGGGCAGAAAAATAGGATGGCCGTGGACTGTGGCCAGACCATCAATAGGTTCACGCAGCTTGACGCGCACCCCCTACCCCGCATCGCAGATATGGTCAACCAGATAGTTCAGTACAAGGTGTACTCGACAATAGATCTGAAATCCGCTTATCACCAGCTCCCCATCCGCCCAGAGGACCGCCCCTACACCGCCTTCGAGGCGGGCGGCAGGCTCTATCACTTCCTGCACGTCCCCTTCGGTGTCACAAATGGTGTCTCTGTCTTCCAGAGGGAAATGGACCGGATGGTGGACCAGTGCCAACTGAAGGCCACATTCCCATATCTGGATAACATAACCATCTGTGGTCACGACTGGCCGGATCACAACGCCAACCTCCAACGATTTTTCCAAGTGGCCAAAGCCCTGAACCTTACTTATAACAGGGACAAGTGTGTGTTCGGAACCACCTGACTCGCTATCCTTGGGTATGTCGTGGAGAACGGGGTCATTGGCCCTGATCCCGACTGTATGCGCCCCCTGTTAGAACTCCCTCTTCCCACCACCCTCAAAGCCCTCAGACGGTGTCTGGGCTTCTTTTCCTATTACGCCCAATGGGTCCCTCATTATGCAGACAAGGCCCGCCCCCTGGTCAAGTCCACCACATTTCCCCTCTCTGCCGAGGCCCGCGCGGCCTTCAGCCACATTAAAGGGGACATTGCCAAAGCAACGATGCATGCGGTGGATGAGACCATTCCCTTCCAAGTAGAGAGTGACGCCTCCGATTTCGTGCTGGCTGCTACCCTCAATCAATCAGGAAGGCCGGTAGCATTCTTCTCTCGTACCCTTCAAGGCCCTGAAATTCGGCACTCTGCGGTGGAGAAAGAAGCCCAGGCCATAGTGGAAGCTATTAGGCACTGGAGGCACTATCTTGCTGGCAAAAGGTTCACCTTGCTGACCGACTAGTGCTCGGTTGCGTTCATGTTCAGCAACCAACAGCGGGGCAAAATCAAAAATGATAAAATTTTGCAGTGGAGAATAGAACTCTCCACCTACAACTATGATATCCTGTACCGGCCTGGAAGGCTCAATGAGCCCCCTGATGCCCTATCCCGGGGAGCGTGTGCCAGCGCGCAGCTCGACCAGCTATACACCCTCCATGCAGATCTTTGCCATCCGGGGGTTACCCGATTTTACCATTTTGTGAAAGCCCGGAACCTGCCGTACTCCCTTGAGGACATCAGGACGATGACCAGGGACTGTCAAGTCTGCGCTGAGTGCAAACCGCACTTCTACCGTCCTGAAAAGGCACAACTTATCAAGGCCACCCGCCCCTTTGAGCGACTGAGTGTTGACTTTAAGGGCCCCCTTCTCTCCACCGACCACAATGTCTACTTTCTCAACATTATCGACGAGTACTCGCGGTTCCCCTTTGCCATCCCCTGCCCCAACACCACTGCCACATCCGTCATAAAAGCCCTGCGCCAGCTCTTCACTCTGTTCAGATATCCCTGCTATATCCACAGTGATAGAGGGTCCTCCTTTATGAGTGACGAGCTGCGCCAGTACCTGCTGGCTAGGGGCATTGCTACTAGTAGGACCACGAGCTATAATCCCCAGGGAAATGGACAGGTGGAGAGGGAGAATGCCACAGTGTGGAAGGCCACACTTTTAGCCCTTAAGTCAAAAGGGTTGCCGGTCTCTCGATGGCAGGAGGTCCTCCCCGATGCACTCCACTCTATCCGCTCCCTGTTATGTACGTCCACCAATGCCACCTCTCACAAGCACCTATTCTCTTTTCCCAGGAAGTCTGCCACTGGGACCACCCTACCAGCTTGGCTGACGTCCCCAGGGCCAGCGCTGCTCCGGAAACATGCGAGGAGCAATAAATACTCCCCGCTGGTCGAGAGGGTTCACCTTCTACATGCGAACCCCCAGTATGCCTACGTGGTCTTACCTGATGGGCGGGAGGACACGGTCTCCATCCACTACCTGGCGCCCGCAGGAGCAGCAGACCACTACCCCGAACACTCCACGGTAACTAAGAACCCTGTACCCAAGGTGACACCACGCACACCGAGCCCTACACAGACTCCTCACGACACTCCTATACCGGGCGTCTCGCACGCGCATATACCAGGCGCCTCGCACACGCATGAGGGATCACTGACGCCTAGTGGGCTGACACTTCCAGTCAGGCCGGAACCAGCACAACCACCGTCTCCGGTGCAATCACCACCGGCACCTGTGTAATCACCACCTCCGGCACCTGTGCCATCACCACCACCGGCACCTGTGCAATCACCACCACCGGCATCTGTGCAATCACCACCACCGGCACCTGTGTAATCACCACCACCGGCACCTGTGCAATCACCACCACCGGCACCTGTGCAATCACAGCCGGTGCTACGTAGATCGCAGCGACAGATTCGACCATCTGATAGACTTAACCTGTAAATATACTTGTAAGAAACTTCGCCCCATGGGGACTCTCTTTTAAAACAAAGGGGGGGTGAATGTGGTGAACTACATATACCTTTCTGGACATGCCTCCCTGCTGACTGCTCCTGTGGCTCCTCTCACAGACCGTGGCTCCTCCCACAGACCCCGGTATAAAGGCGATTGGAGCCTGAGCCCTGGTCTCAGTCTCCAGGATGCAGTGTGGTGGTCAATTGCTGCTTGTTCTTTCTTCCAGCCAATAAAAGCCTATATCTCGCCTCACGTCTCGGAGAGTTATTGATGGTGCATTACCTATATTCTTTTGTTCTTTTCAAATTTTCTACAGAAGTGGTTTGCCATTGCCTCCTTTTGGGCAATGTCTTTACAAGACAGGTGACCCCAGCCACTATCAAAACTCTTCAGACATTGTCTGCCTGGTGACAGTGGTCACATAACCAGGACTTGTGATATGCTCCCAGAGCTTCACACGGCACTGATGGGGGGGGGGAATGCTTATCACCCCTCGCCCAGGGGTGACCTGCAAACTAGCGGAGGTCCAACCCGCCGTCCCCAACATTACCTAGCAATGATAAACACTCTCATAGACTTCCCTAAATTGCATCAAAGCTGCAGACAATATTAACCAAATTCAGATTAATAATAGTTGGTTACATGTGGTGCTGCAATTTGCAGGCATTTGGCATCACAGGGACGGAGATGCAGGTTAGCCTATGTAATCAGTTGTACACTTCTCATAAACATTGAATCAAGGCCATTAATACAAGTCTATCAAACATTTTACCTATTTCCACTGCTGGATTCTGGAATGGAGGAACGATTGGAGGTTTTAGTTACTATGTGTTGTATTTGGTCAAATTGATGGTTCTCACTTTTGCTTTTTTTTAAAGATTCAAGGAAATCACTGCTTTAGATGAGTCTCCAGAACACATTCAGCAGCACAATAGTAACTGATGTGCTCAGAGATACTTCACCAGTAATGACGTAGATGTGGAAGATTGACAGATGAGCACACAATTCTACACTTTCCCAGAACAGAATTGTAAAAAAAATACAGTGACATGGCATGAAGCTACAAACATAAAAACTATAAGCTTACCACTGATGGGATTAGAGGTCAGACTTGTTGGAGATCTTGTGGAAGGTAGTGCTGTGGAAAATAATATTAGATGGAGATTTATCCTTCTTTTAGTTTCAGCCGGAGGATGGAAAACTAGGGCGTTAATTTTGAACCTGTACCAGCTTTTTGTTAGATAACAATTAAGGCAAAACATACTTATTTTTTCTGGTTTCTGGACACCCTGAAAGTTCAAGCATTTAATTATATTAATTTGACATCTTGACATGGTTGTAATATGACAACAAATCATTTGTAAAGAGCTGATGGCTTTACCTATATTCTAAGTCATTTTGACACTAAGATGAAAATTATCTACAAATGAAGACAACAAAACTATTGATAGCCACAGGTTTTGGAATCCTTCATCGCTTGATTTTCTTTCAGAGGAACGATTTCCACGCAGATTTTTACCTTCATTTACCCTAAGGATATGCCCGGATGAAATATTGTTCTACCGTCTTAGCAAGGAGTGTTCACTGTGCTCACAAATCCATCATAGCATCGATGAAGAACTAGAACTGACCTCAGGCAAGTAGCTCCTAATTTCCTAACATATAAATCACATGTTAAAATGAGTTTACAGAGGAATAGATCATATTGCATGGACCCATTTTAATGCAATAATCTCACCACTGATGAGAATAACCTCAGGGGACAGACCAGCAGGAGAATTGTCAGAGGGTAAAGATAGGAAGATAATGGGTGAAATAATAGATGGTTTTATCTTCATATGTGAAAAACTAATAATGAATCAATGTATCAATTGATTCAAAAAGACCTCAATCATAATAAATCAGTTTAGTTTGCTTTTATTTTATCAATGTATTTATTAACATTGAATCATAAAAATCAGAGCTGCTCTGTTGGAGAAGCTGACATTGTTGGAATGATCTGGGCAATTGAGTATTTTGTTCAAAGCCAACAGCACTTCATTCGGAGAAAGTTTATTAGGACTTAACGCTGAAGTAAACAAACCAATTTTAAATGTTACTTTGTTTTGCATAATTAGCATTTGTCCATTAATAACTCTCATTCTCCAGCTATCAGATCTCTTTTGGTTATTCCTTTCTTGCTGCTATTGCTCATCCCTCCAGCATGCTCTCCCCCAAATAGTCTCATTTCACATGGCCCTAATTAGCTTCAAAAATGTCAACTTGCAATGATAATGAAAAGTCAAGGACATGTAATATTAACACAGTTTTCCTTCTTCAATAAATACTTCTCAAACAATTGTCTGCCTCTAAGTTCAGTTATTTTTATGACCCATTTGGCAATCACTGTGAATCTATCATTTGAAAATGTAAGATGTTGAAACAATATATTGTTTCAACAGTATATTTCAACAATATATTTATTATTGATAAAAGATTTGAAGTGACAGTCAAAAATATTACTTACATCTTACAACTATTAAATTGACGCTTAAACTTTTTACTGTTTTTCTTAATCCATTAGCAAACCACCCCTTTACTTCACAAATGTAAGTTCCTCGATCACTGTAAGCCAGGTTTTTCAGGACAAGTGAGACATCTCCAGGATAGTCGTTGATACTAATTCTGCCCCAGTTGATGAAACGTGGAATGTGATCACTATTTTCATATCTACGTATAAGAATGGTGTCTCCATTCATGTACCAAGTGACCATCACAGGAGTATACTGAGGAGATGGCCTGTAGGTACAGGGAATGGTGACTGATTTTCTCAATAGCCCTGTTACCTCCTCAGGAACAGTCAGTGTAAGGGAATCAGCTGTAAAATAGATAAACAGAAAACAGTAAATGGTAGAGCTTGTGTTCCGCTAACAATGATGGTATTTAAGACCATAAGATATAGGGGCAAAGTTAAGCCATTTGGCCCATTGCATCTGCTCCACCAATTGGCTGATCCAATTTTCCTCTCAGTCCCAATTTCCTGCTTTCTCCCCATATCCCTTCATGCCCTGACCAATCATGAATCTATCAACCTCTGCCTTAAATATACTGTACAAAAAGTCTTGGCCTCCACAGCTGCCTGTGGCAAAGAATTCCACAGGTTCACCACTCTTTGGCTAAAGAATTTCCTCCTCATCTCTGTGTAAAAGGATGCCCTTCTACTCTGAAGCTGTTTCCTCTGGTCTTAGACTCTATCACCATATGAAACATTTTCTGCACATCCACTCCATCAAGGCCTTCCACCATTTGATAGGTTTCAGTGAGGTCATCCCTCATTCTTCTGAATTTCAGTGAATACAGGCCCAGAGCCATCAAAATTTCTTCATATGACAAGCCATTCAATCTTGGAATCATTTTCGTGAAACACACACAAAAATGCTATAGGAACTCAGCAGGCCAGGCAGCACCTATGGAAAAAAGTACAGTCAACGTTCCATAGATGCTGCCTGGCCTGCTGAGTTCCTCCAGCATTTTGTGTGTGTTACTCGGATTTCTAGCATCTGCAGATTTTCTCTTTTTATCATTTTCATGAGCTTCCTTTGAACTCTCCCCATTTCCAGCACATCCTTTCTAAGATAAGGGGCCCAAACCTGCTCACAATACTCCAAGTGGGGTCTCAGCAGTGCTTTATAAAGTCTCAACATTACATCCTTGCTTTTGAAATGAATGCTAACATTGCATTTGCCTTCCTCACCACAGACTCAACCTGCAATGAACCTTTAGAGAATCCTGCACCAGGACTCCCAAGTCCCTTTGCATCTCAGTTTTTTGTATTTTCTCTCCATTTAGAAAATAGTCCCCCCTTTCATTTCCTGGAGAATAACTTGCCAAAGGCATACTTGTACCAAGCTGAGTGCCCATCCTGATTTAAAACCCCAATTATATAGCAATCAATGAAGCCAGTAGAATGGACAAGGAGAAACACATCTGGAAGTGTCACAAATGAGACTAGACCATTTTAAGGGCAAAAATGCAAAAACGATGAATTGAATTTTGACAAGCTTATGATTTCCATGTAACGTGGCAGAGTGCTTTGAGTAAAATGTTCTATCCCTTATTAATATTATTCACCACAAAAACCATGACACTGTCTTCTTTACTACATTCTCCTCCACATCAGATACAAATTGGATGGAATTTTTTGTTGAGTTTTCATTGGTTTTCATAAGGTGGTAGTTTGAAATTCATAATATCAACAATGACTTTATCTTCTTTCCTCTCAATGGTATGAATGAATATGTAGAATGAGACATCCCCCGTCATTTGGTAGAAGCAGAAATACAAAACTATTTAACACAATTAGCACAAGCTTTGGGAAATTTTTCATTTTAATTTATGATCCACATTCAATATTTGTGTTTTCCACCACTCGTTGCCATTACTACAAAGCTAATCTTCCCAGTATTGTTCTGGTTTTCACTCCCTGCATTACCTACCATTATAAAAATTCCTTTTACTCTTGGATATCCCTGGGAAGACTAGCATTTATTAATATACCTAATCGTCTTTGAAATACTTTAACCAAACCATTGAAGGATCTCTCATAGTGCAATTGGATAGAGAGTGCTAGTACTTAGACCCAATCGTAATGCAAGGTCACGTATTTCCAAATAAAGATAGTATGCAGTTTAGAGAGGGGTGATTTGATGCAGTTGCTGCCTCTGTTCATTGGGTGAATAGAAGTTGTGGTCTTGATGTGTGCCGTTTAAGAAGCCTTGGAGAGGTGCAGCAGTTTATTCTAAAAAAGTTTGTTTGGTGTTGAAGTGTTTTGACTGGTGGTTGTGCTGCTTGACACAAATATCCTGTATCATTGCAAAAACAACATGATAACCAGTTTAGCTGCTTTGTGGTTACTTTATAGCAGGCTTTACATTTCACTCCTAATCTTAATACATTTAGTGGGCCACCTTTTAAATAATCACCAAATGTTTATTTGGCCAGTTATTGACTTTTGACTGAAAAGTATCAGATAAATGAAAGCCAGTCATTATCGTCTACTTATTCATTGTCATTGAAGGAACACATACCAATCCTCATAGAGGATCAGAAGTGGAGAGGGTGAGCAGCTTCAAGTTCCTCAGTGACAAGATCTCTGAGGATCTAACCTGGTCCCAACATATTGATGTAGTCATATAGAAGGCAAGACAGCGGCTATACTTTATTAGGAGTTTGAAGAGATTCGTCATGTCAACAAATACACTCAAAAACTTCTATAGTTGTACCGTGGAGAGCATTCTGACAGGCTGCATCACTGTCTGGTGTGGAGGGGCTACTGCACAGGATTGAAAGAAGCTGCAGAAGGTTGTACATCTAGTCAGCTCCATCTTAGCCACCAGCCTACAAAGTACCCAGGACATCTTCAAGGAGCGGTGTCTCAGAAAGGCAGCGTCCATCATTAAGGACCTCCAGCACCCAGGACATGCCCTTTTCTCACTGCTACCATCAGGTAGGAGGAACAGAAGCCTGAAGGCACACACTCAGTGATTCAGAAACAGCTTCTTCCCCTCTGCCATCAATTCCTAAATGGACATTGAAGCTTTGACACTACCTCATTTTTTTTTAATATACAGTATTTCTGTTTTTGCACATTTTTAAAGAACTATTCATTATATGCAATTGATTTACTTGTTTATTTATTATCATGTTTTATTTTATTTATTATTTCTTTTCTCTCTCTGCTAAGTTATGTACTGCATTGAACTGCTGCTGCTAAGTTAACAAATTTCACGTCACATGCCGGTGATAATAAACCTGATTCTGATTCTGAAATAGCTAGTCACTTCACTTTTGAAACGGGTTTTACTCTTTCAGGTGCTGGTTATTGCCTTGATTGTTTGGGTTTCTTACTATGAATGTTTTCTACTTTCACCATATAACAAGCAGAACATTTGTTTTCTAAGACAATGTTGAAGTTTTAAAAACCAATTGAGTAAATCAAATTGATTTACATTTGTTTCTTTGTTTTAGGTACAGCCTGCATGTGCAAAAATAATATGGCGATGTTAAGTACAGTTTGTAGTTAGTTAAGCCACAATGAATGAAAAACATATTGGCATTTTCTTAGACTTTCGCAATATCTGTACAGCAAAAAAATATTTGCAGTCAGCAAAATAGTTCTGATACCTAGATGTTATTGCTATGGCATAGAAAATGTCTCTTCAAATGCAAAGACCATCTACTACTTACAAAATTTAGTAATATCTCATGCAATGTGCAAGCTACATTCCATAACAAAATTAGAATCCATAGGTACTGAAGTTGTCACTCCCTGAATTCACTTTCAAAGAAAATAGTTCCGTGCTAACACTTCTCTGCATGGAAATATTTCTTTTGAAAGCAAATACAGACAGTGCAGTTTATATTCTGCTCTAATATTATATTACAATGTAGTTACGTAGTCATTTAAAGACACAATGGAATCTGCTTTGCTCTGGGATTACTGAAGGACTAGGATTGACAGTGGTGCACATAATTTTGTATTTTCCAACACAGATATCACAAGTAAAACATATTTAAAGAGAAGAATAACCATGCTACATGGATCTATCAAAACAGAATAATCATCTTACCACTGGGAGAGGGAGCCAAAGAAGACAGAGTAACCGGAGATGTGGTAGAGGGATTACCTAGGGAGATAATGGGTAAAATTTTAATGTCAGTGTTTTAATTAATGAGTCAAGGTATAAGTAAACAACGCATTCAGTGGGGCAGTATGTATATTAACACATTATATCAGTACCAGTGTGCAGTTCACAGTTAGTAAAATAAGTATATTCATTGATGCGTTGAATTCATAAGTCAGGAAAGTATGTTGCAGCTTTATAAAACTTTGGTTAGGGTGCATCAGGTGTATTGCATTCAATTCTGATCTCCCCATTAGAGGGAATATGTGGAGGCTTTAGAGAGGATCTGGAAGAGGTTTAGCAGGGCATTGCCTGGATTAGGGGTTACATAGGTTACATGTTATAAGAGTTGGACAAATTTGGGTTGTTTTCTCTGGAGCAGTACAGGCTGAGAGGAGACCCGATAGGGATTTATAAAATGGTGAGAGACAGTGTAGAGAGCTGCTATGTTTCCCCCCCCAAGGTTGAAATGTCTAACACTGGTTGGTATGTAAATAAGGTAGGAGGGTGAAGTTGAAAGAAGATGTGCAGGTCGAGCTTCTGCACAGCGAACGCAGATGCCTGAAACTTGCTACCAGGAGTGGTAGTGGAGGTATGATAGAGGCTCTTAGATAGGTACATGAATATGCAGCAGGTGGAGGGATGTGGATCATGCTGAATTAGTCTAATCAGGCATCTTAGCCTATCCAGTTTGGCCCTACATTGTGGGTTAATGGGCCTTTTCCTCTGCTGTGTTGTTTTATGTTCTAGGTGTATTCTGTGTTCTATCTCTCAACAGCAAGAAAGACAAAGCACAAGTTGTAACACTGTGAAATACAGGTGAATGGAAACAGCCTCTAGAGTCCTCATCCTCAACGCTAGAACTCATAAAATCCCAGAGCATCGGTCAAAATAGGGAAAGAAATGTCCTCCTGAATATGACTCACCACCTTCCCCAGATTATAAATCAGTGTTTCTCCACATTGAACAACAGTGGAAAGTTGTGGGAATCTTCAGGATCCATGTCTAAGATAGAGGCTACCTTAGTGGCAACAACAGAGACTGAGTTGGTTAAGCCCTAAAGGACGCAACTGCCATACAGGGTCTGCAGCAGGTAATGAGGGAGAAATCTCTATGCCATTGTTCTAACCAGTCTGCCTGTGACAGGGGCATCGTCCATGCTACAGTTGGTAGAAATGACCATCGTGTAGTCATTGCAGAGAATAATTCTTTTCTTCACTTCTGTCTGGTATTAAAACATGTCCAATAGGACAGACTGACATAGATCAAAAGCTCAAAGTAGATTTATCACGCATCCATGAGGTAGTATGGACCATCAGCAGCAGAAGTGTACACTCCTACGAGCTGTAAGCTCACAACCCGGTATATCCCTCAGTCTACCATCACTTCAAACCAAGGAACCAAGCTTGGTTCATGAGCATTCAGCAAAAATAACCATTCTATTGAACCTGCAATACAGGACTAAAATATGCCCATTTTTAGCAATGGCGAGAGCAAGCGCATGAATGCTAGGTAAAAGACTAAAAGCTTTCACAATCCCGTTCAGCCTGCATGCAAAGTAGTTGATCTCTCTCAGCTTCCTCTTGAGATGCACACAAACAAAAGCCAGTCCCCAACCAATTCAGTTCATTCCTCGTGACATCAAAAAATGGCTGAGAGAACTGAATAAAAGTAAAAATTCCAGACCAGGCGACATCCCAGTTGGAATGTTCGGCCCAAAACGTCGTCACTACCTCCTCCCATAGATGCTGCCTGGCCTGCTGAGTTCTGCCAGCATTTTGTGTTTTTATTTATTTCCAGCATCTGCAGATTCACTCGTGATCCCAGTTGGAATGCTGAATGCCTGCTCTTCAGTATTTGCTGCTCCACCAGAGTTACACTGGCAATGTGGGGATCTGCCCAGGTATACCCCCTTCACACAGAACAGAAGCAAATCTAAACTGGCTAATCACCACCTAATTAACCCACTATCAAACACCAACAAAGTGACAGAAGGAGTCTCCAACTGTACAGTCGCTTACCAGCCAATAACCTAATCAGCAATGCGCAGTCTGAGTTTTGCCCGGACTGCTTCATTTCAGTCCTCATCACAATCTCATCCAAGTGCAGGCCAAGGGGCTTAATTCAACAGGAGAGATGAGAGTGACTGCCTTTGACATCTGACTGAGTGTAGAGTCAAAGTGGCAAGGTAATAGGAACGTCAATGGGCATCAACAGGACTATGCCTGTGCTTGTTAGATGTCCATCATTTCAGCACCAGGGCAACACAGCAGGGATCTTCAGGGCAGTAGCCAAGGTCCACCCATCTTCGATTATTTCACCAATGACCTTCCTTCTATTGCAGTGTTAGAAACGAGGAAGTTCACTATGGATTGTACCATGTAGAATTTCATTAGCAGGACAACAGTGTATGAAACAGATGACAACATATGTGGCTGATGCATGACAGGTAATGTTCATAAAACTAAAGTGCCAGACAATTAACAATCCCTTGCCAACCACACTCAGCTCCTAGCAGTTACTATTATTAGAATAATCAGAGATCTCCACTTAAAGGAAAACTAATCATATGAAAATGATTTAAAATCCATAAACAAATATTTATAAAGCTACTGTAACAGTTGCCCAAGTTTAGCATTACAAAATCCCAATATGCACAGTATTGTGGAAAAGTCTTAGGCACCTTGGGGGGGGGAGGGTGTGTGTGTGTGTGTGTGTGTGTGTGTGTGTGTGTGTGTGTGTGTGTGTGTGTGTGTGTGTGTGTGTGTGTGTGTGTGTGTGTGTGTGTGTGTGTGTGTGTGTGTGTGTGTGTGTGTGTGTGTGTGTGTGTGTGTACTGTATGTTTTTACTTCAGGAGTTATTGTGTGAGGTAAGTCACGCAATGTAATATTGCTTCACATTATACTCAATGCTTTGTGGAATTTGTGCATAATTTCTCTACTAAATTAGACATAATTAATGGCTAATTCATAATTGGGTAAATTAATATCTTTCAACAATTCTGCCAGTTGTTATATTTAATTATGAACAAAATGTATAAAACAACAAGCAGTCAAAATATTACTTACCTCTTACCACTATTAAGTTGGCACTCGATCTTTTTTGTATTCTTTTTGATGTCGTAACAAGCCGGCACTTAACTTCACAAGTGTAAGTTCCTCGATCGTTGTAGGCCAATTTGTTCAGCTTAAGTGAGACATCTCCAGGACTGTGATTCATAGTGATTCTGTCCCGATTGATGGAAAGTGGAATATAATCATAATTTTCAACTCTACGTATGAGAATGTCATATGTATTAATGTACCAGGTGACCACCACATCAGTGTACTGAGGAGACGGTTCATAGAAACAGGGGATGGTGACTGATCTTCGCAATAGCCCTTTTACCTCCTCAGGAACAATCAGTGTAAGGGAATTAGCTGTAAAACAGATAACCAGAGAACAGTAAATGATAGAGTTTGTGCTCCACTAACAGTGCACTCTTATTTTGAGGAACAACCTGCCAGAGAGACGGCTCATCCTGCTACTGAATCGTGGGCATATAGCAATCAATGAAGCCAGTAAAGTGGACAAGGAAAAATACACCTGGCAATGTTACCGACTAGATCAACCCTTTTTAAGGACAAAAATACAAAAACAATGAATTACATTTTGATAGGTTTATTATTTCCATATAATTTGGTAGAACGCTTTGAGCAAAATGTTCTGTGTACGTCTTTTAAATATGATTCACACCAAAGCCACAAACACTGTCAAAGTAGAATAGCGATTAGCACAGCACTATTACAGCTCAGGGCATTCTGGAGTCTGAAGTTCAATCCCAGCACCGTCTGCAAAGAGTTTGTATATTCTCCCCGTGAGCATGTGGGTTTCCTCTGGGTGCTCCAGTTTCCTCCCACAGTCCAAAGACGTACTGGTTAGTAGGTCAATTGGTCATTGTAAATTGCCCTGTGATTAGGCTAGTGTTAAGTAGGTGGGTTGCTGGGCAGGGGGCGGCCTTTTCTCCTGCTGTATCTCTAAAAAAATATGTAAATAAATTAGAAAATAATAGGCATAAATTCTTCATACAGTTTTCACTGGCTTCAGGTCTGCTAAAGGGGTAGTCTGAAATTCATAATATTCATAATGATTTGCACTTGTTTCTTCTCAGTGTTACCAATCTCTGTGTAGAATGAACATCCACCAAGATTTGACAGAGACAGAAATGCAGAATAACTTACAAGTGTTTTTTCTGGTATTCAGAAATACTTAATTTTAATTTGTGTTCCATGTTCAATAGTATGTCTTAAAACTTGTGCTGCAATGCCGAACTTTTCTGTGAGGCCTTCGTTTTGATTTGCTCGCCATTCAGTACCCACAGTTACTCCTTTTATTCTTGAGTTTTACTAGGAAGACTCAATATCCCTAATGACCTTTGAAAAAGAGCTGTGCTACATTTTCAGACTGTGGCAGTCCATTTGATGAAGGATCTCTCATGAAGATGTTGGATAGAGAGTTTTAAGACCCAGATGCACCATGATGAAGTAGGAATTATATATTTTCAAAACAGGATAGCATGCAATTTGGAGAGTGTGACCTTCTCTTTGGTCCTTCCAGTAGGTAGAAGTTCTGGGTTTGGGAGATACGGTTGAAGAAGCTGAGGAGAGTTTCTGGAGGTCATTAGGAGAGTCGCTCACTGTGGTGAACTACATACACCTGTCTGGACACACCCCCTGCTGACTGCTCCTGTGGCTCCTCCCACAGACCCCTGCATAAAGGTGATCGAGGCCTGGGCCCGGCCTCTCAGTCTCCAGGATGTAGTATGGTGGTCACTCACTGCTTGTTCATTCTTCCAGTCAATAAAAGCCGATATCTCGCCTTACGTCTCAGAGTGAGTTATTGATGGTGCATCACTCACCAAAGCATCAGTTGTTGATGGAGGGCATATATGTTTAAGATGGTGAACAAAGCTGCATTAATTCAGGCAAGTGGAGACCTTTTCATGATATTCTTATCTTGTTCCTTGCAGAACGTGAAATCGATTTAAATATATTAAAAGCAAGAGGATAGTGAGGGATAAAATTGGTCCCTTAGAGAATCAGGGTGGTCAGCTATGTGTGGAGCCGAGGGAGATGGGAGAGATTTTGAACGATTTCTTCTCTTCGGTATTCACTAAGGAGAAGGATATTGAATGGTGTAAGGTGTGGGAAACAAGTAAGGAAGTTATGGAACCTATGACAATTAAAGAGGTGGAAGTACTGGCGCTTTTAAGAAATTTAAAAGTGGATAAATCTCCGGGTCCTGACCGGATATTCCCCAGGACCTTGAGGGAAGTTTGTGTAGAGATAGCAGGAGCTCTGACGGAGATCTTTCAGATGTCATTAGAAACGGGGATTGTGCCGGAGGATTGGCGTATTGCTCATGTGGTTCCATTGTTTAAAAAGGGTTCTAGAAGTAAGCCTAGCAATTATAGACCTGTCAGTTTGACATCAGTGGTGGGTAAATTAATGGAAAGTATTCTTAGAGATAGTATTTATAATTATCTGGATAGAAAGGATCTGATTAGGAGTAGCCAGCATGGATTTGTGCGTGGAAGGTCATGTTTGACAAACCTTATTGAATTTTTTGAAGTAGTTACGAGGAATGTTGACGAGGGTAAGGCAGTGGATGTTGTCTATATGGACTTCAGCAAGGCCTTTGACAAAGTTCCACATGGAAGGTTAGTTAAGAAGGTTCAGTCGTTAGGTATTAATGCTGGAGTAATAAAATGGATTCAACAGTGGCTAGATGGGAGATGCCAGAGAGTAGTGGTGGATAATTGTTTATCGGGATGGAGGCCGGTGACTAGCGGGGTGCCTCAGGGATCTGTTTTGGGCCCAATGTTGTTTGTAATATACATAAATGATCTGGATGATGGGGTGGTAAATTGGATTAGTAAGTATGCTGATGATACTAAGGTAGGAGGTGTTGTGGATAATGAGGTGGGTTTTCAAAGCTTGCAGGGAGATTTATGCCGGTTAGAAGAATGGGCTGAATGTTGGCAGATGGAGTTTAATGCTGAGAAGTGTGAGGTTCTACATTTTGGCAGGAATAATCCAAATAGAACATACAGGGTAAATGGTAGGGCATTGAGGAATGCAGTGGAACAGAGAGATCTAGGAATAACAGTGCATAGTTCCCTGAAGGTGGAGTCTCATGTAGATAGGGTGGTGAAGAAGGCTTTTGGAACGCTGGCCTTTATAAATCAGAGCATTGAGTACAGAAGTTGGGATGTAATGTTAAAATTGTACAAGGCATTGGTAAGGACAAATTTGGAATATTGTGTACAGTTCTGGTCACCGAATTATAGGAAAGATATCAATAAATTAGAGAGAGTGCAGAGACAATTTACTAGGATGTTACCTGGGTTTCAGCACTTAAGTTACAGAGAAAGGTTGAACAAGTTAGGTCTCTATTCATTGGAGCGTAGAAGGTTGAGGGGGGATTTGATCGAGGTATTTAAAATGTTGAGAGGGATAGATAGAGTTGACGTGAATAGGCTGTTTCCATTGAGAGTAGGGGAGATTCAAACGAGAGGACATGATTTGAGAGTTAGGGGGCAAAAGTTTAAGGGAAACACGAGGGGGTATTTCTTTACTCAGAGAGTGATAGCTGTGTGGAATGAGCTTCCTGTAGAAGTAGTAGAGGCCAGTTCAGTTGTGTCATTTAAGGTAAAATTGGATAGGTATATGGACAGGAAAGGAGTGGAGGGTTATGGGCTGAGTGCGGGTAGGTGGGACTAGGTGAGATTAAGAGTTCGGCATGGACTAGGAGGGCCAGAATGGCCTGTTTCCGTGCTGTGATTGTTATATGGTTATATGGTTATATGATTTGAGAAATTAAGAGGGCAACCCTTGCCACAATTATATAGTCACTGCATTTATGCAGTTGGTCCTCCAGGATACTGTTGATGGGTTATCTAGTGACGTTGGTGTCATTCAATTGTCATAGTTAAACCAGTTTTGATTGGGTATCGACATTGTCATAAATGTCACTTGCCAGTTAACACCTTGTGACTGAATGTTGTTTATATGCACGTTTAATAAAACCTGAAGAGTTGCGAAAATATTTAAACATAGTGCATGCACTTTATTTGGGAAAATCTGTCTTTCTCTGTTACTTGTGTTTGGAATAATGAATTTGCAGTTAACCAGGGTGATGAGGCCGGTTAGCCTGCAAAGTGACATCTGGCATTTGCACAGCAAAATCTGCACTAACCAAGACCGTGTGAGCTGCAACATGCTGCAGTCACGGTCGTTAAGGGTGCACGTCACAAAGGCTTGTTACGTGTTGAACTCATTCTGCAGGTCACCTTCACTACTGCCAGTTCATCCCCACAGACTGTAAAGATCAGCACCGCCCAGAGTCTCTATGCTCTGGTTACCTCAGTTTGCCTTTAAGCAACATTGGCAAATCATCTCAACACAAAGGCATCACACTGCTGAGAATCACACAGTCATAGAGCCCTTCAGTCCAACTGGTCCCTGTCAACTACAGCATCCTCCTTGCTAGTCCCACTTACCCATGTTTGGTCTATAACCCTCCATGTTCCTATCCAAATGCCTCTTAAATGTGACAATTCTACCTACCCCAACTACTTCCTCAGGCAACTCATTCCAGGTACTCTTTACCCTCTGTGTAAAGAAGTTACCTCTTAGGTCTCTTTTAAATTGCTCCCCTCAGTTATAAAGATTATAAAGGCTTCTTTGCTACTAATAATCCAGGAGTCATCCCGAGTATAAAGAAAAAAGTTCCAGTCTGCTGTTAAACCTGACCGCGACACCCCTTCCAATTTTCTTCCTTCCCACGCTCAGCTCTGATTGTCGACCAGCTCAGCTAAAATCTTGTTAGTTTCCATCACCCCACAATTAGAAATAGCTGATCAGTGACATGCATATGCCCTTATCTGCCATAGTTAATATTAATCCTCAATAAATTGGATAAAATGATCCTGGGGCATTATGACAAGCCAATTCCATCCACCCACCTTTCTTTCTAAGTTGGCCAAATAGTTAACATAAACTTAGAGAAAGGCAGGAATTGATTTCTACTGTCATTATTAATGTGTTCACCACACAGGCTTTAAGTAAACTTGAAATCTTCTTAGTTTGAAGACCGTGTATCCATTGAGACCTAGATACAAGTGAAAGAAAATCATAATTTGTCACAATTTCTGCAACCAAAACTCTTTAGATCACTGACTGGCTGGTGCTTGGCTATAAACATACTTATAATCTGTTGTCACGCAAGTTAAATCCAAACCAGAAGAGAAGAAAATAAAATTGAAAGAAAAAAAACTTGTAGGCATGGTTTCAGGAATTCTTTACCCTTTGCCTTCCACTTACCTTAAATATGGGCACTGGAATAACTATCATAATCTCTGGACAGTTCTTTGCCTTGACCTTTTTCTCATCATTTCTATAACTTCCATATCCATTTGGTCAAAATCAATAAATCTGCCTTTACTCTGGTAATGGAAGGTAAGATTATAATGCATCCTTACACAAGATGTTGTAGCCTCCCAACTGCAACTGATCATAGAATATTAAGCATAGGACATAAACGGGGTTTCAGCTGACCATATTTAAACAGACAATGATACCAATCTAATTAATCCTATCTGCCTGCATATGGTTCTTGTCCCTTTATTCCCCCCTCCAGTTAAGTATCTGTGTGAATGCGTCTGAAACTGATATCTGCTTCAGCCACCTGAACCGGCAGTGCATTCCAACTATCTACCATTCTGAAAATGAACTTCCCTCACACACTCCTTTAAACGTTCTCCCTCTCACTTTAAATCACTTAAACACTTTGGCTCTGGAAAAAAAAAATCAGAATCTGACTGTTTAGCCACTCTATGGCTCTCATTATTTTATACGCTTTCTCAGAATGACTCAGGCAAATTTATGAAAATGACTTTTCCCTCCCAAAGCTATACTGACTGTCCGCTGGGAGGCAATATCACAGTAGGCCACATTTCTTGATGAGCTATTCACACAAGCAGTCAGTGATATTTTCAGTTGTTACTATTATTTTCATTTCAATGTCTTAGACAGTTACAACCATAAGATACAGGAGCAGAATTAGGCCACTTGGCCCACTGAGTCCGCTCTGCCATTTCATCATGGCTAATCCAGATTTACTCTCAGCCCCAATCTCCTGCTTTCCCCCCGTATCCCTTCATGCCCTGACCAATCAAGAATCTATCAACCTCTGCCTTAAATGTACATAAAGACGTGGCCCCCACAGCTGCCTGTGGCAAAGAGTTCCACAGATTCATGGATAACACTGAACTTCAGTTTAAGTATAGCAACTGCTGATATGTTATACAGTTTATTGTGAATGCTATTGTTGAAAACGTGGGAATAAAAATAATATTTCAGAAGAAGAAATATTGTATGATCAAACATACACATCACTCCTTTTGGCAAATAAGCAAGATAAAATGAAATACTTACTGAGATCCCAGAACAAAAGCAGAGCCAACAGGAAACATACTCGCTTCTCCATGGTGCAACTACTAACTCTATTATGCCTGTTCCCGTATTCTTGAAGGCTTGTACTTCCCTTTTTTTTTCCTTAATTAATCCTGTTGCATCACTGAACTGTGTAATATGTTCAAACGACATGAAACAACACACCCTCATGCCTTCCCTGTCATTTTGGGGGATTTTAACCAGGCCAGCTTGAAAAAGTCACTAAATAATTATTACCAATAAACCACTTGTAGTATCAGAGGAAGGGACACACTGGGCCATCGAGAGCACCTACCATGCTATCCCATGCTCACACTTTGCAAAGTCTGATCACCTGGCCTCCCTGAGTATAGGCAGAGGCTGAAGACTGCAGCAGCAGTAGTGAGGACCAAGAAGGTATCGACAAGGGAGGTGCAGGAGAACTTGCAGGACCGCTTTGAATTGGACTGTATTCAGGGATTCATCTTCGAGTCCGAATGAGTACGCCACAGCTGTGTCTGACCACTAAAACCAGTGTGGACAGGTGTGTGCCCACAAGAACTTACTGTACATACAAAAGCCAGGAAGTTTGGAGTCTGCTGAGGCTGGATCTGTGGCATTCAAGCCTGACGACTCAGGTCTGTACAGGAAGACCAGGTATGACTTGCCGAGGGAAATTTCAAGAGCTAAGGAACAATTCCGAGTGAGGTTGGAGGAGGCATCGGATGCGCATCACTCAGGCAGGGTTTGCAGGGCATTTCTTCCTACAGAGCAATCTCAACACAATGAATGGCAGTGATGCTTCACTCACAGATCAGCTTAATGCCTTTTATACCTGCTTTGAAAGGGAGAATAAATCATGAGGATACCCTCAGCGCCCGGTGACCCCGTGACCTCTGTCTTGAAGTCCGACACCAGGTTGTCTTTCAGGAGGCAGGGGGGTAGGCCCAGGGGGTAGGCCCTGGAGGTAGGCCCAGGGGGGTAGGCCCAGGGGGTAGGCCCTGGGAGGTAGGCCCAGGGGGGTAGGCCCAGGGGGTAGGCCCTGACAGTGTAACTGACAAGGCTCTGAAAACCTGTGCCAAGCCTGGCAGAGGTGCATTGGTGCTGCTTCCTGCACCCAATCAGATCTCGTCGACTTCATCAACTTTGCCTCCAACTTCCACCCTGCCCTCAAATTTACCTGGTCCATTTCCGACACCTCCCTCCCCTTTCTCGATCTCTCTGTCCCTACCTCTGGAGACAGCTTATCCACCAATGTCTATTGTAAACCCAAGGACTCTCACAGCTACCTGGACTATACCTCGTCCCACCTTGTTACTTGTGAAAACACCACCCCCTCTCTCAAATCCTCCGCCTCCGCTGCATCTGCTCTCAGCATGCGGCTGGTCATTCCGGAAATAAGGAGATGTCTTCCTTCTTCAGAAAAAAGAGGCTTTCCTTCCTCCACCACCAATGCTGCCCTCACTTGCATCTCTTCCATTTCACGCACATTTGTCTGCCCGCCAACCTCCCACCACACCACCAGGGTTCCTCTTGTCCTCAACTACCACCCCGCCAACCTCCCACCACACCACCAGGGTTCCTCTTGTCCTCAACTACCACCCCGCCAACCTCCCACCACACCACCAGGGTTCCTCTTGTCCTCAACTACCACCCCGCCAACCTCCCACCACACCACCAGGGTACCTCTTGTCCTCAAGTACCACCCCGCCAACCTCCCACCACACCACCAGGGTTCCTCTTGTCCTCAACTACCACCCCGCCAACCTCCCACCACACCACCAGGGTTCCTCTTGTCCTCAACTACCACCCCGCCAACCTCCCACCACACCACCAGGGTTCCTCTTGTCCTCAACTACCACCCCACCAACCTCCCACCACACCACCAGGGTTCCTCTTGTCCTCAACTACCACCCCGCCAACCTCCCACCACACCACCAGGGTTCCTCTTGTCCTCAACTACCACCCCGCCAACCTCCCACCACACCACCAGGGTTCCTCTTGTCCTCAACTACCACCCCGCCAACCTCCCACCACACCACCAGGGTTCCTCTTGTCCTCAAGTACCACCCCACCAGCCTCCACGTCCAGTACATAACTTTCTGCTTTATACAAAGATCACTCCCTACACGATTCCCTTGTCCATTCGTCCCCCCCCTCCCCCACCACCGATCTCCCTCCTGGCATATCTTTGCAAGCGGAGCAAGTGCTACACCTGCCCCTACACCTCCTCCCTCACCACCATTCACGGCGCCTAACAGTCCTTCCAGGTGAGGCAACACTTCACCTGTGAGTCTATTGGGGTCATCTACTGTATCCGGTGCTCCTGGTGAGGCGTCCTGTATATCAGTGAGACACGATGTAGATTGGGAGACCGCTTCACCGAGCATCTATGCTCCATCCGCCAGAAAAAAGTGAGATCTCCCAGTGGCCACCCATTTTAAATTTACTTCCCATTCCCATTCCAACATGTCATCCATGATCTCTTCTACTACCACAATGAGGCCATACTCAGGTTGAAAGACCTTATATTCCATCTAGGTAGCCTCCAATCTGATGACAAGAACATAAATTTCTCAAGCTTCCGCTAATTGCCCCCGTCACTATTCCTAATTCCCCATTTCCCTCTCTCACCTTATCTCCTTACCTGCCCATCACCTCTCTCTGCTGCTCCTTCCCCTTCCCTTTCTTCCATGGCTTTCTGTCCTCTCCTATCAGATTCCCCCTTCTCCAGCCCTTTACCTCTTTCACCAATCGATTTCCCAGCTCTTTACTTCACTCCTCCCCCTCTCCCAGTTTCATCTATCATCTTGTATTTCTTCCCCCTCTTCTCGCACGTTCTCACTCTGACTTCCCATCTTTTTTTTCCAGTCCTGACAAAGGGTCTTGGCCCAAAATATTGACTGTTTACGCTTTTCCACAGATGCTGCCTGGCCTGCCGAGTTCCTCCAGCATTTTGTGTGTGTTGCTTGGATTTCCAGCATCTGCAGATTTGCTCTTTGTAACTTGTGGGGGTGTTCAAAGACATTTTCAGTCTCTCAGTGCTACAGTCAGAAGTTCCCACCTGCTTCAAAAAGGCAACCATTACACCAGTGCCCAGGAAGAGCAGTGTGAGCTGCCTTAATAACTATTGTCCAGTAGCATTCACCTCTACAGTACTGAAGTGCTTTGAGAGGTTGGTCATGGCTAGAAGTAACTCCTGCCTCAGCAAAAACTTGGATCCATTGCAAGTTGCCTATCACCACAATAAGTCTACAGCAGACGCAATCTCATTTGCTCTCCACAAGGCCCTGGATCACTGGGACAATACAAGTACCTACGTCAGGATGCTGTTTATTATCCAATTTCTGAATGGACATTGAACCCATGAACACTACCTCACTACTTTATATTTCTTATTTAAGTTAACTATTTTATATATATATATACTTACTGTAACTCACAGTTTTTTCTATATTATCACGCATTGCTGATACCCAACCCCGATACCCTGATTCTCATTATTTTCCTTTCCTGTAATCTATTCTCTATCTTGTACATTAACTCCAACCTCCCAGACAGACTTGATGCACTGCAGTTCGCCTATCACAGAAGCAGGTCAAACCTCCCTGGCCCTACCCATCTCTGGAACAGCTGGATAACAATGATACCTATGTCAGCCTCTTATTTATTCACTATATACCATAACTCCTCGAAGTCAGCACCCACTTCTGCAACTGGATCCTTGACATCCTGACTAACAGACCGCAATCAGTAAGGTTAGGCAGCAATACCTCGTCCACGATTATCCTCATCACAAGGCTGCATCCTCAGACCCTCCCTATTACTTTACATGACTGCGTGGCTAGATTCCGCTGGAACAGCTGTTTGCTGCTGACGCCACTGTAGCAGGCCAGATCGCGAACAATGTTGAAGTGGAATACAGAACAGAAACAGAGAGCCTCGTGGCACAGTGCCAAACAACAACCTTTCCCTCAACTCTCAGTAAAGCAAAGAGCCGGTTATCGACTTCAAGAGCAGGGTGGAATACATGCCTCTCTCTGTTATCATTGCTGCAAAGATAGAAATTGAGAGCTTCAAGTTCCAAGGTGTAATCCTAAGCAATAATCTGATTGGATAGCCAATAAAGAACACCAGGACCTCTACTTCCTCAGGTCACCAAGGAAATTCAGTATGTCCACAATTACCCCACCAATTATTTTACAGATGTATCATAGAATGCATCTTATCTGGATGTATCACAGCTTGCTATGGCAACTGCTCTGCCCAGAGACCGCAACAAACCGCACAGTAATGGACACAGCCCACTCTATCCTGAAAACAAGCCTACCATCTATTGACTCCATCTACACTTCTCTCTGTCTTGGGAAAGCAGCCAGCATAACTAAAGACCCTTCCTAACTCGGTCATTCCTTCTCTGCACCCCACCCCTCTTTGAGCAGAAGATACAAAACTTGAGAACTTGTAGCACCAGGCTACAACCCTATAACTTCAACCCTGTAGTTAAAAGATGCTTCAACAGATATCTTTACAATAAAGATGAACTATTGATCTCTCAGTCTATCTCATTGTGGCCCTTGCACTTTGTTTGTCCACTTGCCTTACATTTCTTTGTAAGAGTAATCCTATATTCTGCGGTTAATGTTGCACAATTTCTATGTACTCACAGATGGAATGGCATGCAAACAAAAGTTTCAAGTTCAAGATACATTTATTAACAAGATACATATATGTCACCATATACATCCTTGAGATTCATTTTCTTTCAGGCATACTCAGTAAATCCAAGAAACATAATAGAATCATTGAAAGACCACACTCAACAAGCACACGCAGGTCAATGGAGCAATACCTTATCTCCCGCCTAGGTAGCCTCCTACCTGCCGGCATGAACATTCAACTCACAGACCTCCATTGATACCCCTGCCCTCCCCCTTACCCCATCCCTATCTATAATTTTAGTCTGGTTCTCTTTCTCTCTCTTTTTCCCCCCTCACTATAATCTCCCCCCAGCCCTACCTTTCTTTCTCTTTTATTTCCTATAATTCTCCACCTTCCCCCTAGCCCATTTCCCATCAGCCTATCACTTCCCAGCTCTCTACTTCATCCCTCCCCCCCACTTCTTATCCCCCCTCGACCGTCTCATGTTACTTCACTCCTGATGAAGGGTTTCGGCCCGAAACATCGTCACTATCTCCTCCCATAGATGCTGTCTGGCCTGCTGAGTTCTGCCAGCATTTTGTGTTTTTAACAAATATGTAAAGGTCAATTAACTGTGCAAATGCAAAAGAGAATCATAAATAAAGATAGATAGATAGATAGATAGACAGACAGATAAATAAATGGATGGATAAATAAATAAATAAATAAATAAATGAATGAATGAATGAATGAATGAATGAATGATTGAATGAATGAATGAATGAATAAATAAATAAATAAATAAATAAATAAATAAGCAATAAATATCAAGAACATTAGATGAAGAGTCCTTGAAAGTGAGTCCAGAGATTGTGGAAACAGTTCAGTGATGGGGCATGTGAAATTGGATAGCAAAGAAAGTTTGGAAAATAGACAAAGAAAGTCTGTTTGAGTAATGGTGTATATCTAAGTCCGAGGCATGAGACAGATGAGCCAGGAGCATAGATACATGAAGCAGCGAAATTTGGTTGTTGCTGAAACATGGCTGAAGGAAGGGCAGAAGTGAGAGTTTCATGCTCTCCATTAGAGATAAAGAGAGACTAAAAAGGAGTAAGATGTAAAAATATTGTTTATAGAAACAATTATCGAGAAGGAATGATATACTAGAAGATTATTAGGTCACCACGGGAGATGCTCCTATTGCTCGAGGCATTGGAGTTCAGAGTTCAATTCCGATGCCGTCTTTAAGGAACTTGTATGTCTCTCCGTGAACGTGTGGGTTTCTTCCAGCTGCTCTGGTTTCCTCCCACAGTCCAAAGATGTACTGGCTAGTAGGTTAATTGGTCATTGTAAATTGACCTTGCTTGATGGTTCTCCATCATATCCAACAATGACCTGCGCAGAAGAGGTTTTGAAGTGAAAAAGCTGTTGCTTTGGACAGTTCCTCTCTCTTGACGTCAGGAGTTTGGGTCCAGTGATATGATTAGTCATCTCAGCTGGGGTCTTCCCTGGTGCCAGAAGACGTCTGTGCCTTGTCACACCGTTCTCTCTCTGCGAGGTGTTGCAGAACTGTCTTCCTGACCATTGGATTCTCTGTGGTTCTCATCCAGCCAGTCTGCCAGAGCTGACTTCACACACTGGGACAGGCATGTCCCTACTTCACTAGGTTTGTGTCCCGCCAGTTATCCTCACCCGGTTTATTCCGCCTATTGGAGTGGTGTACCGGGCTGTGGCCACTGGTGCATGCAAACAGCTACTTGGAGCCACAGGTGAGCGCTGAGAGAGCAGTGGGGCCTAAGGGTGAGTGAGCTGTCCCAGAATGGATATGAGAGTGTGATGTGAGTGTGGAATGAGCTGTCAGTGCAAGTGGTAGATATACGTAGGTTCAACTGTACATTTAAGAGAAGTTTGGAGAGGTACAGACTTGACAGGGGTATGGAGGGCCTTGGTCTGGGAGTGGGTAGAAAACCAGCTTGGCATGGGCTAGATGAACTGAAGAGCCTGTCCTGTGCTTTAGTACTTTATGACTTTATGAACCTATCACACATCTGTGAGTATAAAAAACATTTTAAAATAATTAGGCATGGCTAGACTTACAAATTTGTAAGCTAGAAGTACAAATTTGTAAGCCAAATTTCTGACAGGGACAAAACAAACAACAATAGAGAAACAAACAGAGAAAATACTGGAAAAAATTGCAAATCCAGCATTATCTTTAGGGGGAGGACTTCCTAGATCTGATGTAGGGTCACAAGCTAGAAAGGGCAACTTTATCTTTTTCCGCAGATGCTGCCTAATTTGGTTTCCAAAAAACTGCAGATTTTTTTTTTGGGGGGGGGGGGTTTCAATAATAGTAGGGATTCCAATTATCCTCATATTAATTGAGATATACTTAGTGTAAAAGGTTTAAGGCACAGAATTCATAAATTATATTTAGTATATAGCAAATCCAACAAGGTGCAGGAAGGTTCCTGGTGCAGAATATTGACCCAAAATGCTGACCAATCCTCTGTCTATACAGATGCTGGGCTGACCTGTTGAGTACCTCCGATAGCTTGTGTTTTGCTCCAGATTACAGTTTCTTGTGTCTTTAAGATGGGAAGAGTATAGGGCAATTCTGGATTTAGCTTTAGGCATCAAGCTGGATAGGCATAAGGCTTCAGGAGCATCTCTGAGTGTCCAATTTTGTAGTAGTGATTATAGTTCATTAGATTTCACACAGTTATTTAAAAAAGGCCCAGATAAAATAGAAGTAACAGTTCTAAATTGGATAAAGTCAAATTTTGGATTTTCAGGCTTTTGTTACTCTGGATTTCCAGCATCTGAAGAATTTCTTGTGTTCTTAATAAGCTAAAAGGTGATTTTGCAAAATGAAAAACAAACAGTTGGAGCATTGGAAGGCATCCAACGAGATCTGAGAGGACTGGGATAAATATGTTCCCACAGAGAGAACAGACTGACAAATCGAGACGTTGTTGAATGCATAGAGGATTATATAAGGCAAAAGAAAGGGAAAAACTGTCAGGCATTGAAAGAATAAAGTGGCGGAAAGCCTAGAGGAGCATAAACTATAGGCTTAAAATTAAAAGGGGAATCAGGAAAGCAGCGAGAAGGCATATAAAAATAACAGCAGGGAAATTTTGAAAGAAAAATGTATGCTGTTTTATAATTATCAAAATGAGGAAGGAAATATCTAAGGTAAAAGCATTAGAAACCAAAAGAATACCCAAATTAAGAAGATGGATATACATCAAAGGTAATAAATACTTTTCACCTTTCTTCTAAAAAGCAGGTGACAATGTTGATGAAAATCCAAAAAAAAACTGCAGAGACTGGAAATCTGAAATAAAAACAGAAATGGTTGTAAACACTCAGTGGGTCAACCAGTAACCATAGGAAGAGAATAAGTTAGCTTTTCAGGTCTGGTAACTGGAAGAGAGAGAAACATGGTGGTGGAGTAACGGCAGACAACGCTGATGTGGGTAAGGAGGAAATGTGTGAAATATTGGGCAGGATAAGCATTACAAAAGAGGAAGTATCAAGAAACATTGAAACTAGATATATCAGCAAGATGTTACGTGAGTCAAAGAAGGAAATTTAAAAGTTCCAACTATTATTTGCTAGTTCTCCCAGACTACAGGAATGATCTTAACCAACTGAAAGAATGTACTAAATTCCCATTGTTTATTAAAAAAAAAGGATATGTTGAGTAGTTCTGTCTCAAAGCATAACAGCAATTCCTCTGCATTTGACTGCAGAGAGTTGTGGACACAGCTCAGCGCGTTACAAGAACCAGCCGCCCCTCTATGACCTCTGTAAGGCAGCCAGCATAATCAAAGACTCCACCCACCCCAGACATTTTCTCTTCTTCCTCCTCCCCCATCGGGCAACGATACAGAAGCCTAAGAGCATGTACCACCATACTCAAGGACAGATTCTACCCAACTGCTATCAGACTCTTGAATGGGCCTCTTGTACGACAAGATGGACCCTTGGTCTCACAATGTTGGTCTCGGGGAAAAAAAGGAATGTGGACGACTTTAACACCATTAATCAGTGAATGGTCTTACTTGGTCTTACTAGTCTCTCCACTCCTCATTGCTCTCCTGCTGTTTGTGCATGGGAGGGGTGAGTAGCTGGGGCATTGGGGTTCTAACATTTTTACTGCCACTCATTCTTTGGGGCACTCTTCTGTTTTTGTGGATGTCTGCGAAGAACAAGAAATTCAGGTTATATATTGCATACATTCTTTGATATTAACTGGAACTGTTGAACAATCTCGGTCTCTCAATCTTCACCTCTCTTTGATCTTGAATTTTTTCATTTACCCGCACTGCACTTTTTTGGTAGATTTTACATTTTATTCTGCTTTATTCTAACTCAATGAACTGTGCAATGAGTTGATTTGTATTTACAGTATGCAAGACATTCTTTTTAGTTTATCTTGGTACATGTGACAATAATAAACCAATATCAAGTCTAATAATCGTAGGTCAGTTATTTCAACTTCAGTGCTGGACAAATTATTGAAACCATTTCTAAGGTTACAGTATAAACACTCAATTAGGAAGACGTGTTTTAATCAATGGTAGTCAGCAGGATTTTAAGGTAGGACCTCATGTGATGAAGTTGACTGAACTTGTTGAGGAAGTAACAGAGGATGTTTTTCCACAGTACATTCAACTTTACTGTTACCATTGACATTCCATGAGTCTAAATGAATTTAAACAATGCAGATGACAAGGTCCCAATAACAAGCTGATCAAGGTAAAAGCTTCCTTGGATCTGAGAGAGAGGTAATTTGAATCCAAAGTTAGCTAGTGCCAGGAAGCATAGGATAAACATTCTAAGATGCTTTATAACTGAAATACTTGCACTGGTGTGATTCCACAGGGACACTCAGTCCGTGCTGTTTATAGTGTATATTAATGATGTAAACTCAAATGTACATGGTAAAGAAGTTTACAGATGATAACTGTGTGGATGAAAGTGAGGAAAAAAGGCTTTAAGGCACGGACAGACTCAATGGTTTGGAAATCTCGGGAGGGCAGGCAGTATCTGTGAAAGTAGAAATAAAGTTAACCTTTCCCATCAAAGACCCTTCTTCAGAATAACCTGTGGAGAAATGTTTGACAAGAAACTTGCCCAACATTTTCTGTTTCCACTTCAGATTTCCGGCATCTGTAGCTTCCTTCTAACTTTCAAAATCGGGTGAATTGGGCTGAGAAGTGGCAAATGAGCAATGTGAATCACTGCACTTGGGGCGATACAAGAGAAGGGGATTTACAAGAGAATGCAAAGAAGTCTGAGAGTAGAGTGACATGCGGTGGGTAAAGGGTGCTTTGATTTAATAATGAAGGCACTGGAGCCATAGGGAAGACTAGTTAGGCTACAGTTCAAGTAATGCATACTTGTACAGGAAATATGTGAATGCACTGAGGAAGACGCAGAGCACAGTTCCATGACCAGAACATTTCAGCTAAGAAAAAATTCATAGGAAAGCAGGAAGGCTCGAGGCAAATTTAATTAAAGTTTATGGAAATGCGAGGGGACCAGACTAAGTAAACAGAAAGCACTTCTTTCATTCTGCAGAAAGGTTAAAAGGTCAAGGATTTTAATTGGTGGTAGGGCTAAAGATATGAGGAAAGTAATTTTTACTCAGTATAATAAAAGTGCTATTAAAAAATACTTAAAAGTTCAAAACAAGTTCAAAGTAAAATTTGTTATCAGAGTACATACATGTCACTACATACAACCCCGAGATTCTTTATCCTGCAGGCATACTTAGCAAATCGATAGAACAGTAAGTGTGAACAAGATCAATGAACAACAAACTGTGCAAATGCAAATATAAATAAATAACAATAAATAACGACCATGAAATAGCAAGATAGAGAGTCCTCAAAGTGAGTACTGTGCCCAACAACTTACTGTTAAGCAAAGGGAGCAATATGCAGTGTAGTTCCCTTTTGACTAGCATGGACACGATAAGCAGAATGATCTCATCCTGTGTTGCAGACTTTCTAAAATTCCATGGTGTGAAAATTCACTCTTTCACTGGTCTTATGCAGAACAAGAAAATGGGCCTTTTCCTCCTGTGGTGAACTACACATACCTGTCTGGACACGCCCCCCCTGCTGACTGCTCCTGTGGCTCCTCCCACGGACCCCGGTATAAAGGCGATTGGGGCCTGAGCCCTGCCCTCAGTCTCCAGGATGTAGTATGGTGGTCAATTGCTGCTTGTTCTTTCTTCCAGTCAATAAAAGCCGATATCTCGCCTCACGTCTCAGATACTTATTGATGGTGCATCACCTCCCTAACAGCCTAATTCCCGTTGGTCTAAAATCTGCAATTGTATGGAATTTGGGTTGTTAGCCAGTGTAACATCATGGCGGTTACCAAAGGAAGCACTCAGCAGTGAGGAGGATGGAGTGGTGGTGTCAATACAGCCAGGACACAGCATGGCAAAGCTAAATGTATCTTCCCTCTCCCCTGCTTCTACTCTTTCCCTCGAGGCTTCTGTTATAACTTAAAAAAAAAGACACTAAGCATTATTCCCTTCGGGAATTATTCTTCTACCTTTGTGCTAATTGTTCCAACCTTTCACAGTGGGCATATTTCTTCTTTTATTTCTTGTTCAATTTATGATGGTGCTGGTGAAGCACAGCGATGACTTGCTGGTGGTAAACAAAACAAACAAAACCATAAATTGTGGTATTAATCACACCTTTTCTCAGATACAATCACCTCTGATCAGTAGCCTGTAACTTCCCTTTTGGAGTAGAGCTGTTGAATCACCTGCATGACCCGGTACTTCTGTGGTGTGAACTGAAATCTCGAAGGTGCAGCGTGGTTCTGGCATAGCGTATGCAGGCCGAATCAAGCTGATGGGACCCGGGCCCAAGGGCGGAGAATGAGCCAATGTTTGTCCATTGCTAGAGTGGATTTGGAGGAGATATGATGCAGCAGAACTGAGACGAGCCAGTGGGGTCGGTCCCAAGCCCGAGAGCAAGGAAGGGCCCGAGGTTTGATTGATTTAAGCGCCAGGCCAAATTGGGAAGGTTGGGCACGGGCCAAATTGAGGCAGCATATAGAAGCAGCAGGGCCAGAGTCCGCGGGCAGGAAATGACTCAAGGTCTGGATGGTTTAAGTGCCAGGCCAAATTGAAAAGTTTAGGGTGTCGGGGCTGGAGGTGAGGGACAGGCCAATTCAGCTCACTGCTCCACAAGGTTTACTCGTCTCTGCTGAACTGAGGTTGTGATGGGCACTTGACTCAGCTGCAGTGATGACTGGCTTTACAGCTACGGACTCACTTTCCTGAACTTCAGTTGTGAATGTTATTTGCTTATTTTTATTATTTGCACAGTTTTTTCTGCACGTTAGGTGTTTGACAGCCTTTTTTAACGGGTTCGATTGGATTTCATTGTTTTGTGGCTGCCTGTGAGGAAATGAATTTCAAGGTTGTATATTGTATACATACTTTGACAATAAATGTACCTTGAAAATTGATTTCTCCTTCCAGACATTAATTAGGAACTAGTACAAAGCTCTCGAGTTTCATCAGACGGTACAGCACAGTTCGAGCCCTTTGACACACATTGCTGTGCTGATCGAAACATACTCCATGATCAATCTAATCTTGTTCTTGTACTCAGCCGATAATCTATGTGTCTATCTAACAGTCATTTAGATGTCTCTATTGTATCACCATCACTGGCAGCATATTCCAGGCCCACACAATTCTCTGTGTAGAAAAACCTATCTCTGACATCTCCCCTAAACTTTCCTCCACTCACCTTAAATGGATATTCTTTGCTTTTGGCCATTGTTGACTTTTGAAAAAGGTACTGGCTGTTTACTCTATCTATGCCTCTCATAATCTTAAAAACATCTGTTAAGTCACCTTTCATCTTCCTCTGTTCCAAAGAGAGAAACCCTAGCTTGCTCAATTTTTCCTCATAAAACATGTTCTTTAATCCAGGCAATATCCTAGTAAATCTCCTCTGCATTGTCCCTAAAGTTTCTACATCTTTCCTATAATGAAGCAGCCAAACATGAACACATCCCAGAGTTTTATAGAGCTACATCATTATCTCATGACTCTTGAACTTACTCCCTTGATCACTGAAGGCCAGCTAATACCCCTTCTTAACTTTGTGGGATCTATGGACCTGGACCCCAAATTCCCTTTGTTCTTCCACACTGCTAAGAATCCTTGTACTCCTGCTCCAAGTTCAACCTTCCATATAACCATATAACAATTACAACACGGAAACAAGCCACCTCAGCCCTTCTAGTCCATGCTGAACACTTACTCTCACCTAGTCCCACTGGCCCGTACTCAGCCCATAACCCTCCATTCCTTTCCTGTCCATATACCTATCCAATTTTACTTTAAATGACAGTACCGAACCTGCCTCTACCACTTCTACTGGAACCTCGTTCCACACATTCCACTCATTTCTCTGAGTAAAGAAGTTCCCCCTCATGTTACCCTTAAACTTTTGCCCCCTAACTCTCAACTCATGTACTCTTGTTTGAATCTCCCCTACTCTCAATGGAAAAAGCCTATCCACATCAACTCTATCTATCCCCCTCATAATTTTAAATACCTCTATCAAGTCCCCCCTCAACCTTCTACGCTCCAAAGAATAAAGACCTAACTTGTTCAACCTTTCCCTATAACTTAGGTGCTGAAACCCAGGTAACATTCTAGTAAATCTTCTCTGTACTCTCTCTATTTTGTTGATACCTTTCCTATAATTCGGTGACCAGAACTGTACACAATACTCCAAATTCGGCCTTACCAATGCCTTGTACAATTTTAACATTACATCCCAACTCCTGTACTCAATGCTCTGATTTATAAAGGCCAACATACCAAAAACTTTCTTCACCACCCTATCCACATGAGATTCCACCTTCAGGGAACTATGCACCATTATTCCTAGATCACTCTGTTCTACTGCATTCCTCAATGCCCTACCATTTACCATCTATGTCCTATTTGTATTATTCCTACCAAAATGTTACACCTCACACTCATCAGCATTAAATTCCATCTGCCATCGTTCAGCCCATTCTTCTAACTGGCCTAAATCTCTCTGCAAGCTTTGAAAACTTACTTCATTATCCACAACGCCACCTACCTTAGTATCATCTGCATACTTACTAATCCAATTTACCACCCCATCATCCAGATCATTAATGTAAATGACAAACAACATTGGACCCAGTACAGATCCCTGAGGCACACCACTAGTCACCGGCCACCAACCTGACAAACAGTTATCCGCCACTACTCTCTGGCATCTCCCATCCAGCCACTGTTGAATCCATTTTACTACTTCAATATTAATACCTAACGATAGAACCTTCTTAACTAACCTTCCATGCAGAACCCTGTCAAAGGCCTTACTGAAGTCCATATAGACAACATCCACTGCTTTCCCCTCATCCACTTTCCTCATAATCTCTTCAAAAAATTCAATAAGATTTGTCAAACATGACCTTACACGCACAAATCCATGCTGACTGTTCCTAATCAAACCCTGTCTATCCAGATAATTATATATACCATCTCTAAGAATACTTATCATTAATTTACCCACCACTGACGTCAAACTGACAGGCCTATAATTGCTAGGTTTACTCTTAGAACCCTTTTTAAACAATGGAACCACATAAGCAATACGCCAATCCTCTGGCACCATCCCCGTTTCTAATGACATTTGAAATATTTCTGTCAGAGCCCCTGCTATTTCTACACTAACTTCCTCAAGGTCCTAGGGAATATCCTGTCAGGACTTGGAGATTTATCCACTTTTATATTCCTTAAAAGCGCCAGTACTTCCTCCTCTTTAATCGTCATAGTTTCTATTACTTCCCTACTTGTTTCCCTTACCTTACATAATTCAATATCCTTCTCCTTAGTGAATACCGAAGAAAAGAAATTGTTCAAAATCTCCCCCATCTCTTTCGGCTCCACACATCGCTGTCCACTCTGATTCTCTAAGGGACCAATTTTATCCCTCACTATCCTTTTACTATTAATATAACTGTAGAAACCCTTCAGATTTATTTTCACCTTACTTGCCAAAGCTACCTCATATCTTCTTTCAGCTTTTCTAATTTCTTTCTTAAGATTCTTCTTACATTCTTTATACTCCTTGAGCACCTCATTTATTCCATGCTGCCTGTATGTATTGTAGATCTCTCTCTTTTTCCTAACCAAGTTTCCAATATCCCTTGAAAACCATGGCTCTGTCAAACTTTTAACCTTTCCTTTCAACCTAACAGGAACATAAAGATTCTGTACCCTCAAAATTTCACCTTTAAATGACCTCCATTTCTCTGTTACATCCTTCCCATAAAACAAATTGTCTCAATCCACTCCTTCTAAATCTTTTCGCATCTCCTCAAAGTTAGCCTTGCTCCAATCAAAAATCTCAACCCTGGGTCCAGTCCTATCCTTTTCCATAATTATATTGAAACTAATGGTATTGTGATCACTGGACCCAAAGTGCTCCCCAATACATACCTCCGTCACCTGGCCTATTTCATTCCCTAACAGAAGATCCAACACTGCCCCTTCTCTAGTCCATACCTCTATGTAATGCTGCAAAAAACTATCTTGCACACATTTTACAAACTCCAAATCATTCACCCCTTTTACAGTATGGGCTTCCCAGTCTATGTGTGGAAAATTAAAATCTCCCACAATCACAACCCTGTGCTTACTACAAATATCTGCTATCTCCTTGCAAATTTGCTCCTCCAATTCTCGCTCCCCATTAGGTGGTCTATAATACACCCCTATAAGTGTTACTACACCTTTCCCATTCCTCAATTCCACCCAAATAGCCTCCCTAGATGAGCCCTCTAATTTATCCTGCCAGAGCACCGCTGTAATATTTTCTCTGACAAGCAATGCAACACCTCCCCCTCTTGTCCCTCCGATTCTATCACACTTGAAGCAACGAAATCCAGGAATATTTAGTTGCCAATCATACCCCTCCTGCAACCATGTTTCACTAATAGCTACAACATCATATTTCCAGATATCAATCCATGCTCTAAGTTCATCCACCTTTTTTACAATGCTCCTAGCATAAAAATAAATGCAGTTAAGAAATTCTCCACCTCCTCCTCTCTGTTTATCCCTAACAGTACAAAGAACTTTAATGTCTTCTTTTTCTTCCTTCTCCCATACATCTGTTCCTACACTCTGGTTCCCCTTCCCCCTCATATCTAGTTTAAATCCACTGGAGCCTCTCTAGCAAAGCTACCTGCAAGAATATTTGTCCTCCTCCAGTTCAGATGTAAACCGTCCCGCCGGAACAGGTCCCACCTTCCCTGGAAAACTGCCCAATTATCTATAAATCTGAAGCCCTCCCTCCTGCACCATGTCTTCAGCCACGTGTTGATCTGCGCTATCTTACTATTTCTAAACCCGCCTGCACGTGGCACTGGTAGCAATCCTGAGATTGCCATCCTGGAGGTCCTGTCCTTTAACTTGGCACCTAGCTCTCTAAACTCACCTTTCAGGACCTCCTCACTCTTCCTATCCATGTCATTGGTCCCTACATGGACCACGACATCCGGCTGCTCACCCTCCCTCTTGAGAATACTGAGAACTCAATCCGAGATATCGCGGACCCTGGTACCCGGGAGGCAACATACTATCCGGGATTCTCGATCTCTTCCACAGAACCTCCTATCTGTCCCCCTCACTATCGAATCCCCAATCCCTACTGCTCTCCTCCTTTCCCTCCTTCCCTTCTGAGCTGAGGGTCCAGTCTCAGTGCCAGAGACGCAACCACTGCAACTTGTCCCTGGTAGGTCGTCCCCACCAACAGTATCTAAAACGGTATACTTATTGTTGATGGGAATGGCCACAGGGGTGCTCTGCTCTTCCTGTCTATTCCCCTTCCCTCTCCTGACGGTCACCCAGTTACCTGTCTCCTGACTCCTAGGGGTGACTATCTCCCTGAAACTCCTGTCTATTTCTGCCTCTGCCTCCCGAAAGATCCTGAGTTCATCCAGCTCCAGCTCCAGTTCCCTAACTCGGTTTGTCAGGAGCTGCAGCTGGATGCACCTTTTGCAGGTGTAGTCATCAGGGACGGCTGTGCTCGCTCTGACTTCCCATGTACTGCAAACGGAGCACTCAACTGCCCTAACTGCTGCCTCCATTACCTACTCCTAAGCTAATTAGATTAATTAAAGGAGTTTACCCGGCCTTACCTCACCTGGAGTGAAGCTCGTACTCAGCCTCTGCTCGCTTTTTAAATTCCCCCGCTGATCTCAGAGGCCGACCTTCACGCGCCTGCGCAGTCTAGCCTCTTTGCCCCTTCTCTCCGAGCTTCTTTTACCTCTTCCCTCTCCGCCTCTTGCTTTGATTTAAATGTGTATCACTTCACACTTTTCCAGATTGAACTCCATCTGCCACCTCACTGCCCAATTCTGCATCTTGTCTATATCCCACTATAATCTATGACAACTGTCAGCAATAGCCACACAGTTCCAACCTTTATTTCATCTGCAAACTTCATAACTCACCCTTCCACCTCCCCGTCTAAGTCATTTCTGAAAATGAACACAAGCAGGGGACCCAGAACAGTTCCCTACAGAACATCACCGGACACTGACCTCCAGACAAACAGATTTCATCTTCTGCCACCCTCTGCCTTCTGTGGGCTGAAAATTCCAAATCTCTGCAGCTGCTTTTCCCATAGATCCCATACCTCATCCCACACGATACCCACAGGGAATCTTGGCAAATGCCTTATTAAAACTTAATGCAAAAGCTCTACCTCAAAAACCTCTATCATGCTCATCTGGCATGATCTGTCCCTCCCAACGTCATGTTGACTATCCCTAATCAGACTGTCTCTCCAATTGCTCATAAAGCCTGTTCCTCAGAATCCTCTCCAATAGCTCGAGTGTGACCCAAAGGAGAAAATGGTGAGAATGCACAGCAATAGTATCAAGAGCAAAATTTCGTACAAGTGATCAAGGATGATAATAAATGGTGAAGGTCAAAGTCAAACTTTAGTTTCTACTTGACATGTAACACACAGATTAGCTCTACCTAGGTTATAACCCTAATGCCTATTATGGATTACTTGCATTCTTTATTTTTTTTAAATTGTAACTATACAGCTGAGGAAAGACATTGTATGGAAATAATGTTTTGTTGTTAATATTTTTACTTATGTGGTGAACTACATATACCTGTCTGGACACGCTTCCCCCCCGCTGACTGCTCCTGTGGCTCCTCCCACAGACCGTGGCTCCTCGCACGGACCCCGGTATAAAGGCGATTGGAGGCACAGCCCCGGCCTCAGTCTCCAGGATGTAGTGTGGTGGTCAATTGTTGCTTGTTCTTTCTTCCAGCCAATAAAAGCCTATATCTCGCCTCACGTCTCCAGGAGTTATTGATGGTGCATCAACTTACCATCTTACTCAGCAAAAGTTGAATTTGACCATCTAGTGAGATGCATGTGGCTCACTGTCATTATGATGTAATGCACTGTGAAGGAACTGCATTAGGCAGTTTTGATTAATCAGCAAAACGAGAAGTTTCCATTAATTCCGATTATCCCTTTTCTCACGGTGCATTGCAACAGGGAGCCACACCAGAGGGTCAAATTCAGCTTTTGTTAAGTAAGCTGATTTCCTTCAGAATTTTAGGAACTTAGGGCTAGAGCCAAGAAACAAATTGGGGTTCCCGTTCCGTCTTTGGAAGCCACTCTAACTCATGAGCGACGTGCACCGTGTACGTTAGACACGTACAGAATTACATTCAAACACAGCTGCAAACTTTGTTTTCTCTCCTGGCTATTTTAGTATCAGCCTACATCCTCTCTTATAAAGGAAATCACGTTACACAACTGTTAAAAATCAGATGATTCTGAGTAATGCCCTAAAAAACATTGGGAGCATATCCGCCGTCTAAACTATTAGGTGGACTCCTGTAATCTTTTGTGACACTTTTCATTGTATAGAGTCCGAGAGTCAGTCCTTCAGCACACTATGGTCTATGGCAAACATCAGGCAGGGCTTACATGCTACAGCGGCTACAAAGCTAAGTTGGGCAGCATCACCAACAACAGCACATGTCCTCCTGATGAGCATAGCACATCCTATGCAGGTCTGGACCACCCTCCCCGATAGCTTCAAATGCACCTGATCCCAGACACTGTTGAGGATGTAAAATCAGCCAACCAGAAAATGAATATATGGAAAGCCTCTAGCCCAGGTGATGTCCTTAGATCTGTGCAGATCAGTTGGCAGGGGAACTTACGAACATTTTTAACTTCTTTCTGTTTCAGATTGAGGTTCCCACCTATTTTAATAACACAACTATCAACCCACCATCAAAGAAATGCCTTAATAAATGCTGCCCAGTCACTACATCATCATGAAAAGATTCAAAGGGCTGGTCATGGCACACATTAACTCCAGACAACCTCAACCCACTGTCAGAACAGATCTATGATGAATGCCATCGGAATCAGATTTAATATCACTGGCATATGTCGGGAAATGTGTTAACTTTACGGCAGCAGTACAATGAAATATGTGATAAATAAACGTAGAAGAAAAAAACTGAGTTACATTAAGTATACACGAGGAAATCTGCAGATGCTGGAAATTCAAGCAACACACACAAAATGTTGGTGGAACACAGCAGGCCGGGCAGCATCTATAGGAAGAAGTACTGTCGACATTTCAGGCCGAGATCCTTCGTCAGGACTAACTGAAAGGAAAGATAGTAAGAGATTTGAAAGTAGGAGGGGGAGGGGGAAATGCGAAATGATAGGAGAAGACCGGAGGGGGTGGGGTGAAGCTGAGAGCTGGAAAGGTGATTGGCGAAAGGGATACAGAGTTGGAGAAGGGAAAGGATCATGGGACGGGAGGCCTAGGGAGAAAGAAAGTGGGAGGGGAGCACCAGAGGGAGATGGAGAACAGGCAGAGTGATAGGCAGAAAGAGAGGGGGAGAAAAGGGGGGGAACTAAATACCTGTATATCAGGGATGGTGTAAGAAGGGGAGGAGGGGCATTAACAGAAGTTAGAGAAGTCAATGTTCATGCCATCAGGTTGGAGGCTACCCAGACAGAATAGGTGTTGTTCCTCCAACCTGAGTGCGGCTTCATCTTGACAGTAGAGGAGGCCATGGACAGACATGTCAGAATGGGAATGGGACATGGAATTAAAATGTGAGGCCACAGGGAGATCCTGCTTTCTCTGGCGGACAGAGCGTAGGTGTTCAGCGAAACGGTCTCCCAGTCTGCGTCGGGTCTCACCAATATATAAAAGGCCACACCGGGAGCACCGGACGCAGTATACCACACCAGCCGACTCACAGGTGAAGTGTCGCCTCACCTGGAAGGACTGTCTGGGGCCCTGAATGGTGGTGAGGGAGGAAGTGTAAGGGCAGGTGTAGCACTTGTTCCGTTTACAAGGATAAGTGCCAGGAGGGAGATCGGTGGGAAGGGATGGGGGGGGACGAGTGAACAAGGGAGTCGCGTAGGGAGCGATCCCTGTGGAAAGCAGAAAGAGGGGCGAAGGGAAAGATGTGCTTGATAGTCCTGAATGTTGGTGAGCAACCTGATGGCATGAACATTGACTTCTCTAACTTCTGTTAATGCCCCTCCTCCCCTTCTTACCCCATCCCTGAGAAATTTAGTTTCCCCCCCCCCTTTTTTCCCCTCTCTTTCTGCCCATCACTCTGCCTGTTCTCCATCTTCCTCTGGTGCTCCCATCCCCCTTTTTTTCTCCCTAGGCCTCCCGATCCATGATCCTTTCCCTTCTCCAGGTCTGTATCACTTTCACCAATCACCTTTCCAGCTCTTAGCTTCATCCCACCCCCTCCGGTCTTCTCCTATCATTTGGCATTTTCCCCTCCCCCCACTACTTTCAAATCTCTTACTATCTTTCCTTTCGGTTAGTCCTGACGAAGGGTCTCGGCCTGAAACGTCGACAGCGCTTCTCCCTATAGATGCTGCCTGGCCTGCTGTGTTCCACCAGCATTTTGTGTGTGTTTCCTACATTAGGTATATATGTATGTCTATTAAATAGACAGGTTAGAACAAGTAGTGCAAAAAAAATAAAAAATAAAAAAGTAATGAGGTAGTGTTCATGGATTCAATGTCCATTTAGGAATCGGATGGCAGAGGGGAAGAAGTTGTTCCTGAATCACTGAGTGTGTGCCTTCAGGCTTCTGTACCTCCTTCCTGATGGTAACAATGAGAAGAAGACATGTCCTGGGTGATGGGGGTCCTTGATAATGGATATCATCTTTTTGAGGCATTACTCCTTGAATACTACGGAGGCTAGTACCCATGATGGAGCTGACTGATCTTACAAGCCTTACTTTGATCTTGCGCAGTTGCCCCCCACCCCATACCAGATGGTATGGTATTTCCCAGGTCCCACGCTCACCTCTAGAGCATCTGGGCATCTGGACAGTAAGGACATCTGCAACACACTCTTGTTTATTGACTACAGTTCACTATAATTCCAGGCAAACCTATTTCTAAACTCCTAGACTCAGGACTCAACAAGATTGACTTCATGACCAAAAGACCGCAATTAGTAAGGGTAGGCAGCAACAACTCCACCACAATTATCCTAAACACTGATACACCACAATGCTGCATCCTTGGTCCTCCGCTCCTCATACATACATGACTATAAGGTATAATTCCACTCCAACTCCATCAAATTTGCAGAGGCTATCAATATGGTGGCCATATCTCAAATAACGGTGAGCCGGAGTACAGAAGGAGACAGGGAGCCTGTTATGGTTTGTATCATTCAGAAATCAATCAGAAGAACAACACAGGGCTCCAGGGAGACATGTACTTAGCTTCTCTTTAGTGAGGCGCTCACATATGATGTGGTAGCGTAATGATATATGCCATTCATGTACTTTGACATATAACCCGTAATGAATTATGTAAACAAAGAATGATTAATCAAACAATATATCTGCAATTTTACTGAAATAGTGTAAATATAATACTCCTTTTTCTACTAGAGTACAGGATATAATGCAACTACCATACAGACATCCACAGCAAAATAGATTTTAAATTGTCGAATCCAGGCATAAAGACTTAATCGCTTGGAGGAATTTCTTACTCTTATGGGGTAACATCTCTCCCGACAAGAGGGAGTGGGGGAGTCACTCTGCCTGGTAGGTGAGACTTGTGAAACAATCTCAGGTTCTGGGTCTTCCTCTGAGGCGGTTGTCTGGGACTACTGGAAGTGGTTCTGACAGCCCTGGACACATTTCTTCTCTAACAATTGACTCTGCTCTCCTCAACTCATCGATGTGTCGTCTCCAGATGACATTAGACACAATCTCCACTGTGTAGGAGAGTGGTCCGGTCCTGTCCTTAATCTTTCCAAGTGCCACTTCTGATCATCTCTGTAGTCCCTCAGGACTGCTTGTCCAGGAGTGAAACATCTAAACCTCCTTGTAGAAGATGGTCAGAACACAAGACATAGGACCATAATTAGACCATTCAGCTCATCGAGTCTTCTCCGCCATTCCATCATGGCTGATCATGGATCCCACTCAAACCCAGCCACCTGCCATCTCACCATATCTTTTGATGCCCTGACCAATCAGGAAACTATCAGATTCTGCTTTAAATATACCCACAGACTCGGCCTCCACCGCAGTCAGTGGCAGAGCATTCCACAGATTCGCCACCCTTTGGCTAAAAAAATTCCTCCTTAACTCTGTTCTGAAAGGTCGCCCCTCAATTTTGAGGATGTGCCCACTAGTTCTGGATACCCTCACCATAGGAAATATTCTCTCCACATCCACCTTATCTAGTCCTTTCAACATTTGGTGGGTTTCAATGAGATACCCTGCATTCTACTAAATTCCAGTGAGTACAGGCCCAAAGCTGCCAAATGCTCCTCATATGTTAACCCCCTTCATTCCCAGAATCATTCTCATGAACTTCCTCTGGACTCTCTCCAATGACAACACATCCTTTCTGAGATATGGGGCCCAAAACTGTTGGCAATACTCCAAGTGTGGCCGGACTAGTGTCTTATAAAGTTTCAGCATTATCTCCTTGCTTTTATATTCTATTTCCCTTGAAATAAATGCCAACATTGCATCTGACTTCTTTACCACAGACACAACCTGTAAATGAACCTTCTGGAAGTCTTGCATGAGGACTCCTAAGTCCCTCTGCACCTCTGATGTTTGAATTTCCTCCTCTTCTAACTAATAGTCCACACTATTCTTCCTTTTACCAAAATGCATTATCGTACATTTCCCAACACTGTATTTCATCTGCCACTTTTTTGCCCATTCTTTCAATTTAAGTCCTACTGTAATCGCATTGCTTCCTCAGCACTACTGCCCCTCCACCTATCTTCATATCATCCGCAAACTTTGCCACAAAGCCATCAATTCCATTATCTAAATCATTGGCAAACAATGTGAAAAGCAGCGGTCCCAATATTGACCCTTGAAGAACACCACTAGTCACGAGATGCTAAGTAGAAAAGACCCCCTTTATTCCCACTGTCTGCCTCCTACCTAACAGCCATTCCTCTATCTGTGCCAGTATCTTTCCTGTAACACCATAGGATTTTATCTTGTTAAGCAGCTTCAAGTGTGGCACATTATCAAATGCCTTTTGAAAATCCAACTAAATGACATCCACTGCCTCTCCTTTGGCCACGCTGCTCGTTACTTTCTTGAAGAACTCTAACAGATTGTAAGTGCTGTGCCAAACATTGTAAGAACATGTTTGGCACAACATTGTGGGCCAAAGGGCCTGTATTGTACTGTAGTTTTTCTATGTTTCTAGGTTTGTCGGGCAAGATTTCCCTTTACAGAAACCATGCTGACTGACTTATTTCAGCATTAGTCTCCCAAGTATCCCGAAACCTCATCCTTAATAATAGACTCCAACACTTCCCCAACCACTGAGGTTAGGCAACCTGGCCTGTAATTTACTTACCTTTTGCCTTCCTCCCTTCTTAAAGAGTGGGGTGACATTTGCAATTCTCCATTCCTATGGGACCATGCCAGAATCAAGTGATTCTTGAAAGATCATGAGCAATGCATCTGTTATCTCTTCAGCAACCTCTCTCAGGACTTTGGGACGTAGTCTACCTGGTACAGGTGAATCATCCACCTTAAGACTTTGAGTTTCCCTAGCATTTTTTACCTTTGTAATAGCAATGGCACTCACACCTGCTCCCTAATACTCACAGACCTGTGGCACACTGCTAGTGTCTTCCACATTGAAGACTGATGCAAAGTACTTATTAAGTTCATCCGCTATTTCTTTGACCCCATTACTACCTCACCAGCATTATTTTCCAGCGGTCCAATATCAACTCTCACCTCCCTTTACCCTTTACATCTTTTAGTATCCTACTGTATATTATTGGCTAGTTTGCCCTCATATTTCATCTTTCTTCTTTCTTGTGGTTTTTTTAGTTGCCTTTTGTTGGATTTTAAAATCTTCCCAGTCATCCAAATTCCCACTCACTTTTTCTACATCATATGTACTTTCTTTGGTTCTTATGCAGTCTTTAACTTCCCTTGTCAGCCACAGTTGCCTACCCCTGCCATTTGAGAACTACTTCTTCTGTGGGAAGTATCTATCCTGTGCCTTGTGAACTATTCCCAGAAACTTCAGCCACCTCTGCTCTGCCATCATCCCCGCCAGAATCCTCCTGAAAATCCACCTGGGCAACCTCCTTTCTGATGTCTCTGTAATTCCCTTTATTCCATTGTGATACTGGTAGATGTGACTTATGCTTCTTCCTCTTAAATTGCAGTATGAATTCAATCATATTATGATCACTGTCTCCTAAGGGTTCCTTTACATTAAGCTCTCTATTAAGATCTGGGTTGTTACACAACACCTAGTCTAAGGTAGCCATTCTCCTAGTAGGCTCAAGCACAAGCTACTCTGAAAAGCCATCTTGTAAGCATTCCACAAATTCCCCCCTTGCGATCCGACACCAACCTGATTTTCCTAATCCCCTTGCATATGGAAGTTTTCCATTACAATTGTGACATTACCCTTATTACATGCCTTTTCCAGCTCTCTTTGCAATCTCAACCCCATATCTTGGCCACTATTTGGAGGTCTGTATGTGATACCCACAATGCTTTTTTTTACCCTTGCAGTTTCTTAACTCCACCCACAGAGATTCAACATTCTCTGATCCTATGTCACCTCTTTCTAAAGATGTAATTCCATCTCTTACCAACAGACCGCACCACTGCCTATGCCTTCCTGCCTGTCCTTTTGATACAAATTATATAAGCTCCCAACTATGGCTTTCTTTCAGCCATGACTCAGTGATGCCCACAATGTCACACCAACCACTCTCTAACTGCGCCACGAGTTCGTCCACCATATTCCAAATGCTACACACCTTTAAATACAGCACCTTCAGTTCTGCATTCTTCACCCTTTTGAACTTTGCCTCTGTGGTACAATTTAACTCTTTGCCCTGTCTGCATTTGTACCCAAT
This sequence comes from Hemitrygon akajei, assembly GCF_048418815.1. Classification (NCBI taxonomy): domain Eukaryota; kingdom Metazoa; phylum Chordata; class Chondrichthyes; order Myliobatiformes; family Dasyatidae; genus Hemitrygon; species Hemitrygon akajei. The sequence continues at coordinate 39,650,741 of NC_133133.1, forward strand.
CACTGACTTGTCCTTCCTTACATTCATGTTACATCCAGCTACTTGTAAACCTCAGTCAGGGAACTGACTGTGACATTATATGGCAGTTGTACAAGTCACTGGTGAGTCATACTTGGGGGACTGGATAAATTTTGCTCACGCTGCTATTGAAAAGTAGTGGTTATACTGGGAAGACTAAAGAAAAGATTTACAAGGATGTTGGCAGAACTAGAGGACCCATGTGATAGGAGAACTGTTGGCCAGACCAGGTCTTTATTCCTTGGAATACAAGAGAATAAGGGACAACTTTATATAAGGTGTTAGAAATGGTTAAGGTGGATGGTAACAGCCTTTTCCCCAGGATAGGGGAGTCAAAGACTAGGGGTCATGGGTTTATGGAGGGAAGAGAAAGATTTGAGAGAGACCTAAGCGATAACCATTTCATGCAGATAGTGGAGAGTATATGGAATGTGCTGCCAGAGTAAATAGCTCAGGCACAAACAACAGCATCATTTAAAAAGGATTGCTATGTTTACCTGGATAGGTATATATTCACCTGGATTTAGGTACACAGATGGACAGGCCTAAGTGGGGCAAACACCAGAAATTGGGACTAGCTGAGTGAACAACTTGGTAGGCACAGAAGGAGCCCTCAATTTGTCTCAGTAGTTTGTCCAGCACACTCCTCCTCATATTGGGTTTGAGGAGATCCAAGCATGAGTGCAAGAGACAACCCAGGAACAGCATAGCAGGTGAGCTGTTGGTTGTGGAGTGTGCTGCTTTGTGAGATACAAGAAGGAAACTGTCCGGCTCAGCTTCAGTGTCAGTGTAGTGTGTTCTACTGACATTGCTTGCAGTGCATTGCTTAGACTCTAGACAAACCTTCCTGCCAAACCACTTACAGCTGGATGGCACAGTGCAGATGTAATCTGTCTTACTCCATTTATTTTCAGGAATGACTGAAACTGTTCCACAACATACTGAGGTCCATTGTCACTGACTTAGAGTTCTGAAACACCAGTCAGGCAGATGCTTCTCAACACATCAGCAGTGTGCAAGGCTGTAGTTGAGGCTACAGGGAACTCTTCTGGCCACTTTGTAGCTGCATCCACTACTACTGAGAAATTTGTGCCAATGAATGATCCAACAAAATCCACATGAATCCCCTGCCAGGGCCAGTCCCAGGGATGAAGAGGCACTGTTCTTGGCATCTTCTGGATGTGTTGGCATCTAAACAGTAAATGGCAAGCTGCTTGATCTGCTGATCTATCCCAGGCCACCAAAACTTCAAGCCAATGCTTTCATTTTGACCTTGCCTGGATGACCAGCATGTAGCTCCTCAGTTCTCAGCTTGGATAGTAAAACAGATCTCAATCCCCGCATAAGGCAACCTCCATCAAGGGCAAGTTTGTCCCAGCGCTAGTAAAAGTAGGGGAACTGGAATTTCTGCTGCACATTCTGGAATGACATATTGGGTTGCCATGTAGAACTGAGAGACTGTGGAGGCTTTTCTGGTCCCTGCTGTATTAGAGAGACTTCATCAAGAGGACTGTCCTCTTTTGCAAATATTTCAAGTATTTCCTTTCCCAAGGGCAAACAGGACAATGCATCAGCATTTCCATGATTAGTCGTCCTCCTGAATTCAGTCTTGTAATTGTGCTCTCCAGGAAACAGAGCTCGTCTCTGTATTCGTGCTGCTGCTGTTAGTGGAACACCTGTCCGTGGATTGAAAATGGACGCTAGTAGTTGATGATCAGTAATGAGAGTAAACCCTCTCCCATACAAGTACTGGTTGAAACGTTTTACACCCCACACCAGACTCAAGGCCTCTCTGTCAATCTGTGTGTAATTTCTCTCTGCAGCGGCAAGGGAACTTGATGCAAAATCTACGGAGCATTCATGTCCATTACTCATAACATGTGACATGACTGCATCTATACCATAAGGCAATGTTTCACAAGCAATCTTCACTGGACGATGGAGATCATAATGTGTGAGTACAATATCTACTGTCACTATTTCCTTTGCCTTTTGGAAAACCTCACACCGCTGTACAGGGCCCTGGTGAGACCCCACCTGGAGTATTGTGTGCAGTTTTGGTCTCCAAATTTGAGGAAGGACATTCTTGCTATTGAGGGAGTGCAGTGTAGGTTCACAAGGTTAATTCCCGGAATGGCGGGACGTCATATGTTGAAAGATTGGAGCGACTGGGCTTGTATACACTGGAATTTAGAAGGATGAGAGGGGATCTGATTGAAACATATAAGATTATTAAGGGATTGGACACGCTGGAGGCAGGAAGCATGTTCCCGCTGATGGGTGAATCCAGAACTAGAGGCCACAGTTTAAGAATAAGGGGTAGGCCATTTAGAACAGAGATGTGGAAAAAACTTTTCACCCAGAGAGTGGTGGATATGTGGAATGCTCTGCCCCAGAAGGCAGTGGAGGCCAAGTCTCTGGATGCATTCAAGAGAGAGTTAGATAGAGCTCTTATAGATAGCGGGGTCAAGGGATATGGGGAGAGGGCAGGAACAGGGTACTGATTGTGAATGATCAGCCATGATCACAGTGAATGGTGGTGCTGGCTAGAAGGGCCGAAGGGCCTACTCCTGCACCTACTGTCTATTGTCTATTGCTTTGTCCATTGTCACTTCTTCCCAATCTGTAGTCATGAGTTCAAGGGGTGCAGTATGGTAGCCAGGCTTCTCAGGAACCTGTGATAGTAAATGGCAAGTCCTAAAAAGCACTGCAATTGTGACATGTCCTTTGGCCTTGGGGCATCCACCACTGCTTGAATTTTCTCAGCACACTTGTGTCATGTTTGTGCATCAGTGGTGTGACCACAGTAGAATACTTAAAGAATACACATTTGTTGCTTCGTGCTCTGAGCCCATAATCTTCCAATCTTTTTAACACTATCTTGAGATTTTGGAGATACTCCGTGTCATCATCACCAGTAACAATGATGTCATCCAGGTAACACAGAGTGTCTGGACAGTCTTGCAACACCTGGTCAATAGCTTTCTGCCAGGGTGCAGGTACTGATGCTACTCCAGAAATAAGCCTATTATAGAGATAAAGCCTTTTGTGAGTGTTTTTGGTGAGAAACATCGTGAACTCTTCTTCCATTTAGGTCTCCGCTGAGTCCACTTTGCTGAAGTTTTCCCTCCAGAAAGGTTTACAAAGATATCTTCTATTCTGGGCAGATGGCATTGATCTACTTGCAATACTGGGTTAATGGTTACATTAAAATCATCACAGATCTTTACAGACCCATCCTTCTTGGCTACTAGGACCACTAGCATAGTCCGTGGGCTGCATTCAGCTTTGGAAGGAATTCCTTCAGCCTCCATGCGATCTAGCTCACTGGCTACTTTATCATAGGTAGTATAAGGAACTAGATGGGCTTTGTAATACCTGGGTGTGGTATTTTCATTTAACAATATTTTACCCTTGATATGTCTGGGTTTTCCAACGCCATCTTTGAACACTAATGTGCATAATCTAGTACCTTTCTTAATTCACTTTCAGTGGACTATATAGCAGGAGATGTGGCATACAAATAGATCTCCAATCAAGTTGTAGTTGTCTCAGCCAATCGCCATCTTACAATGCTGTCCCTCTTGTTTTTACCACATACAAGCCCAATGTAGCTTGTTAGTTGTTGTATTTCACTGTTAAGAATGTCATTTCCACAGGAGTTATCTTTTCTCCCGTTTAAGGTCTTACTTGGATATCTGCAGGCTTCAGTTTAGTATCTTTAAAATGCTGTTCAAACTCATTTTGTGGAATGATTGAAACAGCCGAGCCAGTGTCAAATTCCACTTTAATTAATTTGCTCTTCACATTTGGCGTAAGCTATATTGCTTGTCTCTTGTTAATTTTCACATTATAAATTTTAGGGCTACAGAGTCCTGTGTCAGTCTCATCATTATCAGATTTTTCATCAACAGCATGCAGATCAGTGCTCTTTTTGAAACTGCAACTTTAAAAAGCACCGAAAAAGTTTGAAATACTTCCTTCCAGTATTTTTCAAGACACAGAAAAGTCCAAGACATATGGATTAGTGAAGCTTCTCCATTATTACATCTATTACAATAGGGAGATATATCCGAATAAAAGCAAGACAGCTTATCTTTAGACATATGGGCTCTATGAACCACTTTAAATTGTAGAAGGGCGTGAGAGGCACATAACGATGAGGTTTTAACCAATTTAAAAATTTCATTCCAAGTGGCTTCAGAAATTGAAATCTGTAAATCTTGTTCCCAAAGATTTTTAATTTTAAATCTTTGGGAACCTAATCCTTTGACTGCTTTATTTGGTATTGTTGGAGGAAATGATATTATTTTGCAGACACACGATTTGCATATTTTGGCCTTTATTTCTCTTATAGCCAGGAGGACATTGTTGCTTAAGTGGAAGGATGCCACCCTGCCTACTCATACTCATTGGTTACATGATGTTATGTCTTGCTTAAATTTAGAGAAGATTCGCTGTTTAATTTCTGAACCTAGACAAGATTTTTTAACTTTGTGGGGAACTTTTCTGAATTACTTTCAAAATCTTTGATTTGCTATTAAGCACAGATGTTGGCTAATAGTATGTTTTACTATATGTTAAGGATGTTTTCCTTTTTTTTTAACCAGACAGCTGTTTTTTTCTGGTACTGTAGTGGGTTTAAATTTTTTGTATAATTAAATTATTTCTTTTCAATTTTATGTTTAAATTGAATCTATATATGGGTTACACCTCATCTGTGATTTCAATATATTTAATCAATATATATTATATATCTTACTGTGCCCTGTATTCTTTTATGTAAGAAATTAATTAAAATATTGAAAAAGAAAGAAACTGCAAGTTGACTTTCTATCTTTTTCTCTTCCCTGTGTAGTCCATTTATATTTGTCTGCCAGACATGTTATTTGTGTGTGTCCTACTTTATTGCATTTTCTGCAAGTTTTGCCTTTAAATCTTCATTGGTCTGGTGTATGCAAGCCCCTACCACAATGGCAACAGGTTTTTGTTCAGATGTTGCAATTTTGTTTGCACTCACTTTCATTCCTGACTACAACTCAACTGCATCTCTGGCTGCTCTTCCCATTGATATATCAATTTCAACTATCCTTTTCAATGTGAGTTGTACTTCAGTTAGAAGCTATTTTTGAATGCTTTCTTGTAAGAATCCACAAACTAAATGATCTCTCAGTGCATCACTAAGCCCATCACTGGACTGACAAGTTCAGACAATCTCTTCAATTCAGGAACATAATCTCTCTTCCCTTTCGAAGAAACATGTGTTGTGCTTTTTTTTTAACTCAAGCATCTTTCTCCCTTACAAAATAATAAGACAATGCTGCACTTCAACGGGTAGGTAGTCATCTCAGGTTCACTTTAATACTTATACATCGCCACTGTTCTGTTTGGAAACTCTAGAAATTAATTGGAAGAAAAGTACAGGATCCTGGGGAAATGTGGTCACTTAGTTTCTCTTTGGTGAGGCACTCATGTATGAGGTGGTAGTGCAGTAATGTATGCCATTCACGTGCATTTACATATAACCCATAAACAAAGAATGCTTAATCGAAGTATTTACAATATTATGCAAATATTACTGAAATAAGCCAGCTGTGGTGTAGTGGTATCCACACTAGACGTCAAGGCGAGTGTTTCCGGGTTCAAATCCCGCCAGCTCCTTGCACACTTTCCATCCATGCTAGGTTGAGTGTCAAGCTGGGAACTCGGCCTCATAATTAATAGACTAAAGGAACAGCAAGATTGTCGCCCGATGCACCACAAGGCATGGAGAGGAACATCAATTACTGAAATATTGAATACACAACCGAGCCCAGTGACCTGGTGTCATGACGACAACCTTTCCCCCAGTGCGAGCAAAACAAATGTGCTGGTTGCTGACCACAGAGAGGGGGTGCTGCACATGCTCCTGTTTACATCAATGGTGCTGCGGATGAGAGTGTCAAGAGCTTCAAGCTCCTAGGGATGAACATGATCAATAACTTGTCCTGATCTTGTCACTCAGACAGTGAGCTGTTCAGTTTACCTATGCTGTGCACCGCATATATTTTAAATTAAATTTTATTAACTTATGGTAAGTGTATTGTGGGTGCACTGAGGTTCAGAGGAATGTAGTTTCATTTGATTGTATATATGTAGTCGGATAAAAATAAACTTGAACTTCGTCCAACCACGAATATGCCATATCCAAGAAAGCTCACCAGCACTACTTCCTCAGGTTGGGGCTGAAGAAATCTGTCATGTTGCCTTTAATCCTCACTATTTTTTTATCCATGCACTACAAGAAACATCGTATCCAGATGCATCATGGCTTGGTATGTTAACTGTTCTGCCCATTACCTCAAAAAGCTTCAGAATTTTTCAGCTCCATGGACTATCTACATTTTGTGCTGCCTTGGTAAAACAGCAAGCCTAATCAGACACCACCCACCCAAGACATTCTCCTCTTCCCCCTCTCAGTCGGGGAGAAGATACAAAAGTTTGAAGGCATTTACAATCAGGTTGAAGGACAACTTTAGTCCCACTGTTATAAGATAATTAAACAGTTCCCTAGGACAATGGACAATCTACTTGTTATGCCCTTGCACCTTAGTGCAATGCAGGTAGACAATATCTCTGGAACTTTAATCTGAATTTACCTTATGCTATCTCAATCCATTACTGAAATGAGTTAATCAATATGAATAGTATGCAAGAGAGTTATTTACTATACCTCAGTAAAGCAATTTAGTGTTTAATTTTGGTCTATATTAAAATAGGAGCAGGAAAAAATTGAACAGAATATATTAAAAAAAATCAATGAATAACAAAAATTAACAAAGAAAAATCAAGACTAAAGCCAGAAGGAATAAGAGCAAAATAAGCCCGTTTGAATCTGCTGATTTATTATTTCCTCTCAACCCTATTTTCCTACCTCATCCGCTCTGACAAATCAAGAACCTATCAACTTCCATCATAAATACGTAAGAAATAAGAGAAGGAATATGCTACCTGGCCCGTCGAGCCTGCTCCGCCATTCAATAAAATCATGGCTGATCTGGCTATGGACTCATCTTCACCCACCTGCTCCCCATAACGTTTAATTCCCCTACTATGCAAAAATCTATACAACTTTGTCTTAAATATTTTTACTGAGGTAGCCACTGCTTCATTGGGCAGAGAATTCCACAGATTCAGCACTCTCTGGGAAAAGCAGTTTCTCCTTAACTCCACCCTAAATCCACTCCTCCAAATCTTGAGGCTGTGTCCCCTAGTTCTAGTCTCACCCACCAGTGGAAACAACTTCCCTGCCTCTATCTTATCTATCCCTTTCATTATTTTATATGTTTCTATAAGAGCTCCTCTCATTCTTCTGAATTCCAACGAGTACAGTTCCAGGTGATTCAATCTGTCCTCATAGTCAAACCCCCTCATCTCTGGAATCAACCTTGTGAACCTCCTCTGCACCGCTTCTAAAGGCAGTATATCCTTCTTCAAGTAAGGAGACCAGAACTGCACACAGTACTCCAGATGCAGCCTCACTAGTACAGTTGCAGCATAATCTCCCTGCTCGTAAATTCAATCACTCTAGCAATGAAGGCCAACGTCCCATTTGCCTTCTTGATAGCCTGCTGTACCTGCAAACCAACATTTTGTGATTCCTGCAGAAGCACTCCCAAGTCCCTCTGCACAGCAGCATGCTACAATTTTTACCATTTAAATAATAATCAGCTCTTTCATTTTTCCTTCCAAAGTAGATGACCTCACATTTAGCAACATTGTACCCCATCTACCAGACCCTTGTCCACTCACATCACCTAACCTAAAAACTCACTAACTCTCCTTACCTTCTGTACAATTTGGTTTTCCACTCAACTTAGTATCATCAGCAAACTTAGATACACTACACCTGGTCCCTCCTTCCATATCGTTAATGTATATCATGAACAGTTGTGAGCCCAGTACTGACCCCTGTGGCACATCATTCACCACTGATTGCCAACCAGAGCAACACCCATGTATCCCAACTCCCTGCTTTCTATTAGTTAACCAATCCTCTATCCATGCTAATACATCGCCCCCAGCTCTATGCATCCTTATCTTATGGATAGGTCTTTTAAGTGGCACGTTATTGAACGCCTTCTGGAAATCCAAGTAAATAACGTCCATCTGTCCACCTCTATTCACTGCGCTCATTTTATCCTCAAAGAACTCCAGTAAGTTTGTCGAACAGGATCTGCTTTTGTTGAATCCGTGCTGCGTCTGCCTGATGGATCCATTTCTTTCCAGATGCCTCACTATTTCTTCTTTAATGATAGCTTCAAGCATTTTACCAACTGCAGATGTTAAATTCACTGGCCTATAGTTACTTGCCTTTTGCCTACATCCTTTGTTGAACAGTGGCATGACATTTGCCACCTTCCAATACCGTTGGGTCCTGTCCAAAATCCAGATCATTTTGGTAAATTATCACCAAAGCCTCTACCATAACTTCTGCCATTTCTTTTAGTACCCTGGGATGCGTCCCATCAGGACCAGGGGACTTATCTATCTTCAAGCCCACAAGTTTGCTCAGCACTACCTCTTTAAAGATAGCTATTGTATCGATGTCCTCACCTCCCATCGCATCCATAATATCTCTTTTCAGCATGTTAGATGTGTCCTCCACTGTGAAAACTGACACAAAATAGTCATTCAAAGCCTCCGCCATTTCGTCATTACCCAATATCAATTCCCCCTTCTCATCCTCCAAGGGACCTACATTCATTTTAGCCACCTTGTCCCACTTTATATAATTATAAAAACTTTTACTATCCATTTTTATATTTTGCACTAGTTTTTTTTCAAAATCTAGCTTCCCTTTCTTTATTGCTCGCTTAGTGGTTCTTTGTTGCTTTTTAAAGTTTTCCCTATCTTCCAGTTTCCCACTACTCTTGGCGACTTTGTATGCACAAGCTTTTAGTTTGATGCCTTCTTTTATTTTAGTTATCCAAGGCTGGCTCTTTCCACCCTTACTGTCCTTGCTTTTAACTGGAATATACTTTTGTTGAGAACTGTGAAAAGTCTTCCACTGTTCCTCAACCATCCCACCATATAACCTGTGTTCCCAGTCCACAGTAGCCAGATTTCCCATCCCATCGTAGTCTCCATTGTTTAGGCATAATACACTGGTTTTAGATCGAAATATTGCACCCTCCATTTGAATGAGAAACTCAGTCATACTGGGATCACTCTTTCCAAGACAATCCTTAACTATATGATCACTAATTTTACCTGTTTCATTGCACAGGACCTGATCTAAGATAGCATGTTCCCATCTAGGTTCAAGAAAGCCATCACGGATGTATTCTGTGAATTCCTCCTCAAGACTCCCTCAACTAACTTGATACACCAAATCTATGTGCAAGTTAAAGTCCCCCATGATAACTGCTGTTCAGTTCTTACATACTTCAGATGTTTCTCCGTTTATTGCCTGTGCCACTGTAATATTAATATTCAGACAACTCCCACTAGTGATTTTTTTTCCTTTTACTGTTCCTAATCTCTACCCAGATGGATTCAACATTCGGCTTCTTAGATCGTAAATAGTCTCTCACTAACACCCTGATCTCATCTTTAATTAAGAGCGCTACCCCACCTCCCTTACCTTCCTGCCTATCCTTTCATGTTATCTGATATCCCTCGGAATGGCAGGTGGTGACTAGTGGGGTGCCACAGGGCTCGGTATTGGGACCACAGCTGTTTACAATTTACGTCAATGATTTAGATGAAGGCATTGAGAATAACATCAGCAAGTTTGCTGATGATACTAAGCTGGGTGGCAGTGTGACATGTGATGAGGATGTTAGGAGAATTCAGGGTGACTTGGATGGGCTGAGTGAGTGGGCAGATACTTGGCAGATGACGTTTAATGTGAATAAGTGTGAGGTTATTCACTTTGGGAGTAAGAACAGGAAGGCAGATTATTATCTGAACGGTGTAGAGTTAGGTAAGGGAGAAATACAAAGAGATCTAGGAGTACTTGTTCATCAGTTACTGAAGGTGAATGAGCAAGTGCAGCAGGCAGTGAAGAAGGCTAATGGAATGTTGGCCTTTATTACAAAGGGAATTGAGTACAAGAGCAAGGAAATCCTTTTGCATTTGTACAGGGCCCTGGTGAGACCACACCTGGAGTATTGTGTACAGTTTTGGTCTCCAGGGTTAAGGAAGGACATCCTGGCTATAGAGGAAGTGCAGCGTAGATTCACAAGGTTAATTCCTGGGATGTCCGGACTGTCTTACGCAGAGAGGTTAGCTTGTACACGCTGGAATAAGGAGATTGAGAGGGGATCTGATTGCAATTTATAAGATTATTAAGGGATTGGACAAGATAGAGGCAGGAAATATGTTCCAGATGCTGGGAGAGTCCAGTACCAGAGGGCATGGTTTGAGAATAAGGGGTAGGTCATTTAGGACAGAGTTAAGGAAAAACTTCTTCTCCCAGAGAGTTGTGGGGGTCTGGAATGCACTGTCTCGGAAGGCAGTGGAGGCCAATTCTCTGGATGCTTTCAAGAAGGAGCTAGATAGGTACCTTACGGATAGGAGAATCAAGGGATCTGGGGACAAGGCAGGAACCGGGTATTGATAGTAGATGATCAGCCATGATCTCAGAATGGCGGTGCAGGCTCAAAGGGCTGAATGGTCTACTTCTGCACCTATTGTCTATTTAATCCCCAATCCTCTCCACCCTGTAACCACATCTCTGTAATGGCCACTAAATCATACCCCCTTGTACTGATTTGTGCAACAAGTTCATTGACCTTGTTTCGAATACTACAGGCATTCAAATAAAGTGCAATTACTCATAATGCTTTTAAAATCTTGTAATCTTTTACTCTTCTGCACAACTTTTCTTCACTCTTACTTTTCTCTTTATCTTTTGCTTTTTCTTTATCTTTATCCACACTTTTCATTTTTACTTTACTTCTCCAATCTTGAATCCACACCCCTACTATTTAGTTCAAATCCCTATCCACAGCCCTAGTTAAGTGATTCACTAGGATCCAGGTCCCATCACGGTTCAGGTGGAGTCTGTCCCATTGGTACAGCTCCCTCCTTCCCCAATGCTGGTGCCAATTTCCCATTAATTCATAACCACTTCTCCCACACCAATCCTTGAGCCACACATTTAACTCTCTAATCTTCTTGACCCTACGCCAATTTGCACATGGCTCAGGTTGTAATCCAGAGATTACTGCTTTTTTGATTCTGCTTTTCAATTTAGTCCCTAGCTGCTCCAATTCCCCTAACAGAACCTCTTGTCATTGGTACCCAGATGGACCACAACAACTGGATCTTTCCCCTCCCACTGCAAATTCCTCTGTAGGTCTGCTATGATCTCCCAAACCCAGACACCAGGCAGGCAATACAGCCTTCAGGAACCCCACACTATACTAACTCCAATTACCACTACATTTCTCTTCTCTCCCCCCTCTTGAATGGCTCCCTGAACCGTGGTGACACAGTTAGGTTGCTCATCCTTTCTATAGCCCCCACTTTCATCCACACAGGGAGCTAGAATCTCAGACCTGTTGGACAAGCTCAAGGGCTGAGGCTCCTCCAGCACTCTCTCTCGGATCCCACTACCCGCCTCACTTGTAGTCACACCTTCTTGCCCCTGACCATAGACTGAATTTGAGGCAACTAATGGATGTGACTACTTCCTGAAACAGAGAATCCAGGTAACTCTCCCCCTGCCGTCTTCCCTGCTCATGTCCCCTTTCAGTCAATTTTGACCTGCTCCTTTATCATGCCTCTGTAATTCCCTTTACTTCACAGTAATAATTCTGACTTAAGCTTCTTCCTCTCAAATTGCTGGGTGGTCTATCAGATTACAATCACTGCATCCTAAGGGTTCCTTTAACCTTAACTTCCCTTATCAAATCTGGTTCATTACACAACACCCAAACCAAAATAACCTTTTTCCCAGTGGGCTCAACTGTAAGCTGTCCTAAAAATCCATTTTATGGGCATTATTCAAATTCTCTCTCGGGGTCCAGCACCAATCTGATTTTCCCAATCAACCTACATAATGAAATCCCTCATGACTATGGTAACATTGTCCTTTTGACATGCATTTTCTATCTCCTGTTGTAATGTGCCCACATCACTTTTTACCAAGAGCCACCCCACCCCCTCTGCATACCTGCCTGCATTTTTGATACAATGTATATCCTTGGATGTTAAGCTCCAACTATAATCTTTTCAGCCACAACTCAGTGATGTCCACAGCAAAATACCTGCCGCTCTCTGTGCTACAAGATCATTTACCTGCATGCATTCAAATATCACAAATCAGTCCTGTATGTCACCTTTTTAGATTTTGTCCCCATGTTACAATGCATCATTGCCCTATCATCTGCCTGTCAGAGGTTGCAGCGGGACATTGATAGGATGCAAAACTAGGCTGAGAAGTGGCAGATGGAGTTCAACCCAGATGAGTGTGAAGTGGTTCATTTTGGTAGGTCAAATATGATGGCAGAATATAGTATTAATAGTAAGACTCTTGGCAGTGTGGAGGATCAGAGAGATCTTGGGGTCAGAGTCCATAGGATACTCAAAGCTGCTGCGCAGGTTGACTCAGTGGTTAAGAAAGCATATGGTGCATTGGCCTTCATCAATCATGGGATTGAGTTTAGGAACCAAGAGGTAATGTTGCAGCTATATCGAACCCTGGTCAGACCCCATGGAGTACTGTGCTCATTTCTAGTCGCCTCATTACAGGAAGGATGTGGAAACCACAGAAAGGGTTCAGAGGAGATTTACAAGGATGTTGCCTGGATTGGGGAGCATGCCTTATGAGAATAGATTGAGTGAACTCAGCCTTTTCTCCCTGGAGCAATGGAGAATGAGAGGTGACCTGATAAAGGTGTATAAGATGATGAGAGGCATTGATCGCATATAGCCGGAGGATTTTTCCCAGGGCCGAAATGGCAAGCATGAGGGTACAGTTTAAAGTGCTTGGAAGTAGTAGGTTTTTTTTTAAAACGCAGAGTGGTGAGTGCGTGGAATGGGCTGCCGGCAACAGTGGTGGAGGCGGATATGATAGGGTCTTTTAAGAGACTCCTCGACAGGTACATGGAGCTCAGAATAGTAGTAGAAGGCTATGGGTAACACTAGGTAATTTCTAAGGACATGTTCGGCACAGCTTTGTGGGCCAAAGAGCTTGTATTGTGCTGTAGGTTTTCTATGTTTCCTGAGTCTCACTGCACACTGCATCTAATTATATACCCATTGCCCCATTCTCAGCCCTATCACTGATCACCATCTCTTTCCACCCCCACAACAGCTCCAGCTGATTTGCTACTAAGGATATTGGCATCCCTCAGGTTAAGGTGGAATGCTATTACTCAAAAACCTATCAACCTGTTTTAAATATACCCAATAACTTGGCTTCCATAGACATCTGTAGCAATTACAGATTTCGCCACCCTCTGGCTAAAGAAATTTCTCATCTCTGCTCTGAAGACATCCCTTTTATTCTGCGGCAGTGCCATCTGGTCCTAGACTCTCCCACAACAGGAAACATCCTCATCACATCCACTCTGTCCAATATCTAATATTGAAAGATATTTCAATATTAAAGCAGTGATTTACTTGAAATACAATGGCTTACATTGAGAATGTAGATCCGAGGTACATTCTCATGAGACTCTTGAGATTGTAGTTCTAACATTTATGAAATGCCATTTTGCTGGCAATGACTAGGTTTATACAAATGTCACAAATAATCCCAAGCATTATTGCATTTTAACTTGAGAAGAATTTTGATCCCTTGCCAATAGGAATATTCTAGTGCTTTGCTCCCTCAGTCACCCTTTTCCTTCCTTCTGTGCTACCACTTTTGTTTCTGGTCATGTCCGCTGAAGTAGACTTTTACCTGCTGCAGCTTTAACCCATTTTCAGTTCCAGCCTTGCTGTTTGGTTGTAATCACTGTCCCACTGTTGTATCTTTTTTATAATACATTTTTGCACCAATACCAATTTCCACCATGCAAACCATTTTTGTTTGCTACATACAAAATAGTTTATGTATTCAAATCTAATACATCAATGAACTGCCATCTCACAGGTTACATTCAAATATCGATATTTTATTATTTTGTAGTTTGTTGCACAGGATAATTACATAAATACAAATAATCAATTTTAAGAATTACATTTTCCTTTATGTATTATCACAAATTTTATTCAAAATCCTCATTAACTGTCGCAAGGTGCTACTGAGAATATATTGGAATTATGTTGCATGCACTAACTGAACACCCATTAATACTTATTTTATTTCATACATTCCTGTTATTGAATATATTATGTCCCCATGAGCAACAGATTGATAATACATTTTGATTACTTTTTCAATACACACATGTCCATCCACAATTGCCCTTTCCAAATTGCTACAATTCCTGTAGTGATGCAAGGTAGCGAATTCACGGATCTTGACCCAATAATGATGAATAGAAGATAGAGCGACTTGGAATGAAATTTTCAGATGTAAAAGTTCTCGCAGCTGCTGCCCTCGCTCTTCCAGATGGTGCAGGTCACAGGCAGGCAGGAGCTGGAGAAGAAAATAATTGGAATTTTGCAGTGTTGTACCTTGCAGTTATGCAAGTAGCTTAACAAAGGTAGAGGTGGTGGGAGGTGTTGGCGAGGGCATGCACACGTGCACGTGTGTTAGGGTGTGGCGGTGAGGGTGTAGTGTGGCATGGGGGTTGAGGGCAGGGCAGTGGGAGATGGGGGTGACAGGGGGGGGGGGGAGGAGAGAGACTTTGATTCTACTATACCCAGGCAAGCAGTCCCATTCATCCAATTCCCCTACCCCCATAATCTTTTCCTTGTACTCTGGCAACCTTTCTCCAACATGCCTATCAACTCTTCTTTGATTACTATCAGTAATAATTCACAGTAGCCAATTAACCTAGTAGCACATCTTTGAATCTTGGACAGAAACCAGAGCACCCAGAGGAAACCCCATGTGGTCACAGAGAGAACACCAACTCCAGACATCACTAGATGTCAAGATCAAACCTGGTTCCTGGAGCCAAAAGCAGCAGCAGTTAAGAGTTGCACTATCACACTACCCTAGTTATCTACAGCACCTCCTGCTTTAAGTTGCTAAATGGCTCAGCTGAGGTGGTGAGAGTTGAACTCAGACACATCTTTCACGGCCCTGGCCTCTGTGCTGCCACTGTCCCACAATTTGTTTCACAACTTTCTACTGATTTTACTTACCTCTTGACTTCTGCATTACTAAATCTATAAAGTAGATGGCATTGTTTTTATTTATTCTTGAGATTTCCCAGGTCCACCTCCGATCTGGAGTTGCAGCAAGACCAGCATCAGACCTTAGAAGTTTAAAAATATAAAATGTAATCTTTTGTTTTATTTGGTCACTTCACTTACATCATCAGGACCTAAATATCATAGCCTCCTCCACACCAATAAAGGCTGGATAAATTAGGGCATTTCTCTCTTCTGGAACACAGGAGACTGAGTTACGAAAAATGATAAGGGCACAGATAAGGTGGATGGTCTTTTTCCAGGGAGCAAATGCTCTAAAAGCAGCAGCATAGAGATTTAAAATGAGCTGAACAGTTCCAAGTAGCAACTTTTACTTCCCATGGTGGTGGGTATGTAGAATGAGCAGCTAGAGGAAGTGATGACCGCAGGTTCAAATGCAATTTTTAAAAACCACTGGACAGGTGTATGGGTTGAAAAAGTTTAGAGATATAAGCCAAAAGCAACCAAATGAGGCTAGATTTAATAAATACCTTAGCATGGACTAGTTGGGCCAGTTTCGATGCTGCGTAACACTAAGACTCATTACCGTTAGTCCAAAATCCCATCAATATCATACACCTACCCCAGCCTATTTCAACTCTCGACTTCTTGAAGTTCACTTGAGCAACTCTAATGCTCAAAATCTGTACACCACAGGTCTTCCAAGCATTTTCTTCACCAGTTTGGGTTCCTGCCAGTTAGTGTCTCAGTGGCAGTTTTTGGGTCTATATCAAAGAGAAGCATTACCCTTAAAATTCTGACAATGATTTTCCTTTTAGAAACTATGAAACAGATACACATTTCTCAAGTTCTGCCTGACAGTTGGATTCCATAAGTAAAATATCATTCCACAGGCTAGACACAAGCACTCATTACAAGTTCACCAACTCAGAGCTGTACGAGTTATCCTTGCAAATGGAACAAGTGCCAGACCTATCCCTACAGCGCACCCCTCACTACCATTCAGGGCCCCAAACAGTCCTCTCAAGTGAGACACTTCACCTGCATGTCTGTTGCGGTCATCTACAATATCCGGAGCTCTTGGTATAGCCTCATATATATATCAGTGAGACCCGATGTAGATTGAGAGACCACTTCGCCAAGGCACCTTTGCTCCATCTGCCACAAAATGTCGATTTTCCCAGTGGCCACCCATTTCAATTCTACTTCCAATTCTGACATGTCAGTCCACGGCCTCCTCTACTGCCACAATGAGGCCACTCAGACTGGAGGAGCAACACCTTGTACTCCATCTGGCTAGCTTTCAACCAGATGGCATGAACATCAATTACTCGAACTACCAGTAACTTCATACCTCTCTCCTCTCTTTCACCATTCCCCATTTGTTCCCCTCCCCCCACCTTTTTTCTTACCTGCCCATCACCTTCTTCTGGTGCTCTTGCCCTTCGCTTTCTTCCAAGGACTTCTATCCTCTCTGTTCAGATTCCACCTGCTCCAGCCCTTTATCTCTTTTCCCATTCAACTTTCCAGCTCTTTACTTCACCCCTCCCTGTTTCACCTATCACCTGCCATCTTGTACTCCTTCCTCCCCCCTCCCCACACCTTCTCAGCCTGACTCCTTGCCCCTTCCTTTCCAGTTGTGATGAAGGGTCTTGGCCTGAAACGTCAACTGTTTACTCTTTCCATAGATGCTGCCTGGCCTGCTGAGTTCCTCCAGCATTTTGTGCATGTTGCTTTGGATTTCCAGAATCTGCAGATTTTCTCGTGTTTGTCACACAGCTATTTCCTCTGTCTGGGGCTTCCTGCAATGCAAAAATACAACATAGAACTGTACAGCACAGGAACAGGTTCTTCAGCTCACAATGTTGAACCAAACCAAATAAATTAGTAATCAAATAGCCAACTAAACTAATCCCCTCTACCTACACAACGTTCATATTCATGTGCCTTTCTAAAGGTCTCTTAAAATCTCTAAGTTTCTGCCTCTACCACCACTCCAAAGCAACACCTTTCAGGCACCCACTACAGTGTTTTTTAAAAAAAACTTACCCCTACCTTAAATGCATGCCCTCTGATTTTAGAAATTTCAACACTGGAAAGATACTGGACATCTACTCTTTCTATGTCTCTCTTAATCTTATAAACCTCTATTCAAAATACTCGCAGCCTCCGATGCTCCAGAGAAAACACAAGATTTAGCATATCCCCTAATCCAGGCAACATCCTGATGAACCTCTCCAAAACCTAATGTGACCAGAACTGCATGCTGTACTCCAGATACAGCCTAGAATTTTATAAAGCTTCAACATAACTTCCTGACTTTTGAACTCAATGCCTTGACGAATAAGGCAAACATATCATTTGCTGTCTTAACCACCTTATCACACTGTATAGCCACTTTCAGGAGGCTATAAACCTGGAGCCCGAAGGTCCCTCTGTTCATCAACACTGCTAAGGGTCTTACCCCTAACAGTGTCCTGTCTCTTTACATTTGACCTACCAAGGTGCAACACTTCACATTTGGGCTGGTTAAACCACATCTGCCATTTCTCCACCCATATCTATAACTGATCAAGATCCCACTGTTTTCTGACAGATGACAGCAAAATGCTAGTGCCTACTCCCGATTGTGCTGACAAGTTGAGCACAAGTAATGACGGCTGTAGTAATACCCAAATTGTCTTGTCCCAAATTATCTGTTCACTCTGCTTTCTTAACCCTGATGTTGCATATTGATGCTCACAGCTCTTCTTGAAGATACAACCATCGCCCTCTAAACATGCACTTTTGCATATTCAGTTCTGTCCAGCCACTAAAAATCATTATGCAATGTCTTTCTCTTATACACACACTTAAATACTATCTGATTATTCGCATAAGTGAGAGCATGAACCAGAAAGCAGAGGCAGCCACTGAACAATTGCTACTTACACTTGCATAGCTAGAGACGTGAAAAGTAACCTGAAAATCAGAGCCATCTACACACATTTCAGGCAAGTCATTATGTAGCTGGAGTCATCAAAAATCAATAGTACAGTGTAATAATGATAATTGAAATTAGTCTTACCATGACAGTCCTAGTTTATCCCTTTATACACCAAAGATGCAGCAAATGAACATTGAAGAATCCTCAAAAGTTACTCATTCTGAGGATGAACAAGTCACTAGCCTTACATGGACTACACACCAGTTCAGAAAAGCACAATGAAATTGCTAACAAATTTGTCTGGCACAGGTCACTCACACATCACAAACAAACAATTGTACATAAAGACAGAGTTAGGCACTATGAGAATTAGCCACACTATATTTCATCAATCAACAGGACACATCTAAAAGTGTGACTTACTTATAAAACACACAATGCACTCTTGGTGAGACTAGGGGAAACCATCTCAAACACAAGTAGCATGCTGTTACAGCACTTTAGGAAGTTGCCCTAAAAGTAGCAGAGACATTGATTATTTTCTTATTGCTAAAGTGGTTTCACTAGATTAGAAAACAACTAATATAACACAACTATTTCACTTAAGGACAGTTTGAGGCTCTAACAAGGAAGGAAAGAAGGCTGGTTATTTATATTTAGGAAGGGTGAAGTATAATGAGACCTGTGCATCCTTGTGCACAAGTCAACGAAAGTAAGCATGCACAAGTAACAGTTTGACCTTCATAGCAACTGGATTCAAGTACTGGACCAGGAATGCCTTGATAAAGTTATGCAAATTCTTGATGAAATCACAAGTTAAATGCTGTGTGCAGTTTTGGTTTCCTTATCCAGGGATGGATATTCTTGCAGTGCATGGCTGACAAGCTACACTAGACTGACTCTGAGATAGCTGAAGTGCCACAAAGAGAGATTGGGTCAATTAGGAGGTTATTCCCATTGATTACAGAAAAACAGAAGGAAAAAAAATCCCAGTCCAAGTGTAGCAGGCCAAGACTGAATCAATGGCCAGGAGAAATCTGGGGTGGGTCAGGTATCTACTTATATCAATCACTTCTCATCCACTGGTCTATTTTCTCTAAGCACAAATAAGATCCAAACCCAATAGTAGATAAAGATGCAGCAGTTTATGATAAGACTCAAAACTTACATGTCAACTGAGATCATCTCAACAGAATAGGGGGAAAAAATCTCTCTCGTGATGTCACAAAGGTTCACCAAATAGCATTAGCAAACAGAGATTTAGTTTAAAGCAAAGATTTTTATTCACCACTTGATTGACAATTTAGCAGTTTAGCAACCCATGCATCTTAAGAGTTGGCCTGGCAGCCAACCAGCTTCATTAATACAATAACCTGAGGTAGACTGCAAGAAAACAGCATGAGTGTAGCTGCATGAGATTGTTGCGTCATTTAATCTCTTAGCAATTTCAAATTTGCACTCTTATCATTGTACAGCTAATTCTTAGAGTTGATGAACATCGCTAGATTATCATAGGATAACTAAGGCTGTCCCATAGAAGTGGCAGGCATGTCTTAGGCACAAACAGAAGTGCTTGTTCATTCTAATAGCGGTCATCAGAAACAAGATGAAGCTCCTGCTGCCATGTGGTAATAAATGGAAAGTCAGTGAAAAGATGGTAAGTTAATAAGGTACAAGGAAGAAAATTGAAGCTATACTCAAATAGAGTGTGGTGAACATAGCTATCTAATAAACATTTAGTGTACAGATCAGGTGCTAAGGATGTCAGGTTTTGAATGATTTACTGAAATGAGTTTTGTAAACAGGCTTGGCAAGGTTTTGAAAGGTAATTTAAGCCAGACAATGCCCACTTGTTTTAATGTGGTATGCAGCTTTTGCCAGTGATAGACTTGACTTCCAGTCAGGCAGTGAGCATTGAAGGACTCCACAACCAACAAAATTGATCCAACTCTTACGGATTTATAGAGGGAAAACCTGAAGAATTGGACAAACTGAGGGGGTAAGGACTCTCTAGGTCCTCAACAACATTAAAAGGATTGCATATATGCAAGATCCTCCCAGAGTGGCTCTCAACTTATTCCTTAGCGAAGCTTGCAAATCAGGTAAAAATCAAAAAGATCACATCTTATTTGAGATTAACACCCCTTATAGAAGTCAACTGTCCATCTCTTAGTAAAAATCAGAGATTAGCAAACTGGACTAACATAGGGGAAAGTGCATCCACTTAATTTGGGGGTTGCTAATGTTAGTGATCATAAACATACAAGGGGATTAATAAATCCAGGAGATTCACAATAACCTTTGATACCCAACATGGGTTGAAAATGCAGGAAATATAAATGTAGTATAGTTGAGATTAATACAACATATGGAACTTTGTAGATAGTGCCAGCATTATGATTTAGGATCATCAAAACAATCAACAATTAAGCAGCTGTGAAATAATCAAATTTCACATAAGTAAAAGTTTCAAGATGTGATCAGAACAACCACTGAAGTAACTAGCTTGAAGTTTTGAAACTCAGCTAAAATAAAGATTGTTCAATGTGCCCACGTCATGTAGCTGCAGTACCAAACTAGAGGTAAATAACAAAAAATTGCAGGAATCCAAAGGACCATATACTCCCAAGAGACATCTCAATTGTTTACCCTCTAACTACAAAAACAAAAAAATCTAGACTAGTTCCAAGTATCTATCAACTCTCAAAACTGTCTGCAATCACTTAAAATACTTGCTGCTATTCCATATGACAAATTAGCAGTGATAAAACTGGTGAGGCCAGTGGTCAATTTTAAACCAGAAAGTATCAAGTTTTACTTATACAACCAATGGGATTCAGGCACCCTTCTCTTCCATTAAAACTGGCATATTCAATACTGAATATATAAATTGGTGTTCCGCACATTGAGTAGATAGTAACACTTGTGCTGAAACTGACAAACACAGGTGCTCAATGATTATCCTCTTTTGACCATAATCCTGCAGGGCCAGACTCCAAAATCCACTCAGCTCATTATAGCTGCCCAGTGTCGTATCCAAGTGTGGACATTGCAGTAAGGCAAGGGTTAACAATATCCTAGTAAGGATAGACTGCAGACAGCCCAGGTAACAAAGGTCTATGAAGAGCCAAGATTCCCTTTGCACGCCAGGGGCCTCTGAGAAGACACAAGCGATCCAGGATATACACAACAACTAAAAGACAATTGCTTACAAACTTTGAAGAGTCATCAGTTGTCAACTTGCAGTTTCTATTGACTTGTAACACCTGTATTATGTAGAGATTACATAAGCCAATATCTGTTACTGCTAGCCAATTCTGTATAAAAATCACATTTCTCTTTTCAGAATTCAGAAGTGTGGAGACAGGGGCCATGCAGGTCTCCTTGTACACAAAATAAAGTGTGGTTGAATTGTAAGAGTATGAGTATTCTGGGTACAGTTATTTTATTATCTCGCAATGACAAAAGAAACAACTTGAATTTCCAAATCTGTCAACATTGAGCAATTTGATACCCAGTTATGCACATGGTCCTGACTGACTATAATTGAATTCTTTTCATTAGCCAATCTGTTGCCATCATGTGCATTAATTGTTTCAACTACATCAGGTTGAACTATATTATTTGTTCTAAAGCAATAGCACATACTTACCAACATAACTCCTTTGAATTTCAGTTAAATATACTGCTAATAATGGCCTTGTACTTCCTTTTTGATACGGATACAGGAATTTCAAGATATTGTTGCATTTTCCTTAAATGCACCATTTCTATTGTAAGTGTAATCATTTTTGATGTGTAATGTCGATGTTTGAGAATATAAACCTTTCCCCTATAATGATGTTTCTAATTCAATTTCACAAATGTTCACATCCTTAAATTGGAAAATTAAACAAAATGATTGCACAGTTCTACAAAACAATTTATGGTAATTCACACTCCACATTTGTACCCTAGTACCATACTTGCTGTTGGTGGAAGCTGTCACATACAACGCCTTGCAAAAGTATTCAGCCCCCAGCCCTTTGTTCTCATTAATGAGTATTACAACTAAGGATTCTGATCAATTTAACTGAAAATATTTAAATTGTGAACCACATGCTTTTTAAAAAAAAAAGTAACAGTAGAGCCCAAAAGCAGGGAACATTGTAGAGTATGAAAAACTAAAACTTCAGAAACCAAAATGTCAGTTAAAAAGTATTCATCAACCTTTGCTCAGTACTTAGTTGAATAACCTCTCTCAATTACAGGCAGTCATCTTTCTGGGCAAGTATTAGTTTTGCACAATGTGATGGAACAAGATTTGCCCACTCCTCCTTGCAAAATATGTTCAAGGTGTACCACTTTAGTTTGGGGGGGGGGGGGGGGGAGAGAGAGAGAGAGAGAAAGAGAGTGGCATTGGACAGGAATCTTGAGGTCTTGCCAGAAATGCTTGTAAGGATTAAGGTCAGAACTCTGGGGTACTCAAGGAAATTAATTTTCTTAATTTGAAGCCACTATGGTTGCTCTGGGTTTTGGGTTGTTGTCCTGCTTCAAGATGAATTTACTTTCTGGTAGAGGTTATGTTTTTAAATCCAAGGTCTCTGTAATTATCTTCCCATCAATCCTGACCAGATTTCCAGTCCCAGCTGCTGAAAAGCATCCCCATAAACTGATGTACCTCGACCAAACTTTACAGTAGGGATTGTGTTACTTGACTGATACCCAGTATTAGATTTATGCCAGACACCATAATATTGAGGCCAAAAATGTCCACTTCAGTGTCATCCAACCACAAGAGCTCCTTCCTTACTCCATCTTATGAGATGCTTTGAAAAGCTTTACAAGGATACACTTTGAAGCCGGGGCTTCTTCCTTGCCACTCTTCCATAAATACCCTTTTTGTACAAAGCCTTATTGGGTAAGCCCTAAGCTCATCTTCAGTTGCAGCCACCAACTTCTGCAGGACACTCAGTAACTTGGTGTGACAGTAGCTTCTTGCAAGTGCCATTCTTCTATGGCCTAAAGCAGTGTGGCTGTAGCTTTGTATTTTCCCCCACTTTTTCCACGATGGACAGCACTGTGCTTCGAGATGTTTTCAGTGCCTTTGAAGTGGTCTTGTACCCTTCCCTAACCTTTTGCTTCTTTATTATCAATTTTCTACATCAATCTGGGCAAGTTGATAAGGTAATATACAGTATACACAGTATACCCAAGTAAAGTTTTTGGTTTTGAACTTTTAGTCCATTGTTGACAGGCTTTGGAATTCTTCTTTGGAATTGACATGTAGGAAGTTTTGTAGATTAACTCAAAAAATCGCACTTAAATATATTTTAAATTTAGAAAATAAGACAGTAAAATGTGAAAATAGTTGTGGGGGCCAAATAATTTAAGGCACTGTACATTGTAGTATTATTGACATATATGCTGGTATGTTATAGGTCACACACACATTAGAATGGTTCAAGCTCTGCTATCAATGTCCTGGGTGTAGTATGTCAATGGACTACTCATTAAGTCCATTGGTGAAGCAAGAAATTCCAAAGATTCTCCAGTACTTAGAATGGCAAATGCATTCTTAGTTAGAACTGGTCTCCATTCATTTGAACAGGGATCACAGGGCTGTGGAGATGAAAGGGAAGAAAAAGGAATGTAATATTTTCTATGTACATGTTTGATAAATAGCAAAAGTGGGTCAGGGCTTTATGGTCAATTGAACATTTTCATTTGAGTTTTAGTCAGGCTTGAGTTTTATAGTCCTTCATCTTCACCATCAGAAGCTCCACAGCCTACAACTAAGCACCTTACCATTTGGCTCAGGGACGATCTGCGGCAGTGTGATAGGCTATGCAAATCCAGAATAGTTAAATTTGGAGCAAAGGCAGCAAGCGCAGACAACCCCACTCAAGAAATATGACTACCTCTGAAAGAATTTAAAATTACTATCTCCCTGCTTCAAAAAACCTCAATCAATACATATTGCAACATAATAAATACAATGGAAACAGGAATTATAGTAAGTATGGTATTCTTCCTGTATCAACAAGTCTGCAATTACATGGTCACAGATAATACACTATCATGAAATTTTCAAGGACAGTAATGTGTATAATTCTTTCACCAAACTGAGATGCCTTCATTTGTTCACATAGTTAAATAAATAATGCTAAATAACTATAGCACTGAATTAGAAATTAGATGACTCGTTATCACCTTCTGCTTCCTTTATACTGTAATTGTAGATCTTCAACTATTGCGTAAAATAGACTGCCTTCTTTGACTTAACTTGCAGGGTAATCTTCAACTTATAAGCAATAAAATTTACAGCATGGCATAGCAGTGTTCCTTGCTCTCTGTGATTATTCAGCACAGGCCAATCAATTAAAGTGGTATTAATAGCAAATCCTGAAATCGGACACATATTCATTCCTGCCTGAAACTATGAACTCTTAACAGTTTCCACCCAAGCCATCCAACATTAGTGACATCAGCTGAACAAAAAAAAATCAGTCAAGTTATTATGACACTCCCAAACTTCTTTTATTTGAAGGAAATTACTCTAAATTCCATATGCCATACATTCTTCACAATTTTCTAAAAATATGGTTGAGTTGAATGCACATACAAGAAATCAGCACCAAAAAATGCTTCAAGTAAACATAATTAGAAGATCAAAAATAATTAAATGTAGCTCAAAATTATGCTGCCCTTGAGGTGTTATGTGATATATCTCAGTAACATGGTATGAAAAATTATTTTTTATTACATGGTACTTTAAGTAGTTCAACCTTAATTCTATACTCTACTTAGCATTTACGTCACATAATAACAATCTCCATTTTATCCCGACTTCCTGGAAGCATGAAATAATCAGAACCAAAGGTTTAGCATGCCTTTTTTGCACCAGGATTGCCCAGAACATTTGTCAGCTCATTATTTCACAATATACATAAATGATCTGGATGATGGGGTGGTAAATTGGATTAGTAAGTATGCCGATGATACTAAGGTAGGAGGTGTGGATAATGAGGTGGGTTTTCAAAGCTTGCAGGGAGATTTATGCCGGTTAGAAGAATGGGCTGAACGTTGGCAGATGGAGTTTAATGCTGAGAAGTGTGAGGTTCTACATTTTGGCAGGAATAATCCAAATAGAACATACAGGGTAAATGGTAGGGCATTGAGGAATGCAGTGGAACAGAGAGATCTGGGAATAACAGTGCATAGTTCCCTGAAGGTGGAGTCTCATGTAGATAGGGTGGTGAAGAAGGCTTTTGGAATGCTGGCCTTTATAAATCAGAGCATTGAGTACAGAAGTTGGGATGTAATGTTAAAATTGTACAAGGCATTGGTAAGGACAAATTTGGAATATTGTGTACAGTTCTGGTCACCGAATTATAGGAAAGATATCAATAAATTAGAGAGAGTGCAGAGACGATTTACTAGGATGTTACCTGGGTTTCAGCACTTAAGTTACAGAGAAAGGTTGAACAAGTTAGGTCTCTATTCATTGGAGCGTAGAAGGTTGAGGGGGGATTTGATCGAGGTATTTAAAATGCTGAGAGGGATAGATAGAGTTGACGTGAATAGGCTGTTTCCATTGAGAGTAGGGGAGATTCAAACGAGGACATGATTTGAGAGTTAGGGGGCAAAAGTTTAAGGGAAACATGAGGGGGTATTTCTTTACTCAGAGAGTGATAACTGTGTGGAATGAGCTTCCTGTAGAAGTAGTAGAGGCCAGTTCAGTTGTGTCATTTAAGGTAAAATTGGATAGGTAATAGGTATTGGAAAGCAGTGGAGGGTTATG
Source organism: Hemitrygon akajei (assembly GCF_048418815.1). Lineage (NCBI taxonomy): Eukaryota > Metazoa > Chordata > Chondrichthyes > Myliobatiformes > Dasyatidae > Hemitrygon > Hemitrygon akajei. The sequence goes on from NC_133133.1 coordinate 39,676,729, forward strand.
GGCTGAGTGCGGGTAGGTGGGATTAAGAGTGCGGTAGGTGAGATTAGGTGAGATTAAGAGTTCGGCACGGACTAGGAGGGCCGGAATGGCCTGTTTCCGTGCTGTGATTGTTATATGGTTATATAGTTACTGCAAGAATGGCATATAAGGGAGTAGCTGAGCAAGATAAAATCAACTATTCATCTGTAAGTGACAAATCTGGGCCAAAATATTCAGAAAAATTGTTTCAGTTGTATCACTGACCTTTTACAAATAGACGTAACAATTAATTTAACACCTTAATCAAAGGGAAAAATATCACAAATGTCTGGTGCTAGTCATTACCTAATCCTTTAATTTTATTTTTAAAGGCAGGATACAGTAAAACAGATTAGCACAACATGCTGCTGCAATTGTAATTAATTGGATTTTTACCACAATTCAGTGTCTGGCTGACTGGGAGGGGACAATAGAGGATACTGTAAATATTGGTCAACACATTAAGGGATCATTGACATCCAACTGAGACACTTTGTTTTAACATCTCAAAAAGTCAGAAACTCTAATACTAAAGCATATGCTTAATATTGCTCTAAAGATAAATTACTTTCTACTAGTGTACAATGCCTTAAAAAAAATCATACAGCACAATTCTGCTGCAGTAGCAGAATAGCAGCCATTGCTCAAGCACTAGTATAAGAGTTTGCAGCTCCTTCTCATTACTTGATGACAGTTGGACCAAGGAGGTTTAGCACTGCAGGCAGCAATTATCGGGACTGAAAATTAGCCATAGATAAACAATCACTTATCAGTATGATAGTGATAAGCCACGAAGACTGGGAATGGATGTTTCAAAAACTATTGAAATTAAGATTGAACTTTGGTACATTAGCAAGATGATATGCAACAAATAGGATCTGGAAATTATTGGAACTGCTTAAGATTGACAGCTGTAAAATTTCAGGGTGTTGGACATGGAATATATTGACATATTTACAAATTGTTATCAGTAATTAATTTACTTATTCTTATTGATTAGAATGCCATAGACTGTAATCAGTGAAAAATTAGGCTACAAATCTGATTTTGCGAATCTGAGAGTGAAGGAATTCAAGGATGACTGAAAGTATGAGTCCATGTTGGGGTGAGCGCATAAGAGAAACAAAGAAGAAAGTGGTAACAAAAATTGCACAAGGAAATAATTTGTCTCCATAATACAATACTAAGAAACTCAATTTGTTGAAGACTCTTCGCAAAAAAAAATAGAATTCAACAACCAAATTCCACTTTCCACTTAAAATACAAACAATTCAAGCACAATAACCAAGAATGTTGTCCCCATATCAACTTGTCATATTCTCTGAAAGCTAAAGTTTGATTTCATATCAATTCAAGTGATTGAGCTGCTTTAAGTTATCCTTCATCAAAACCAGTTCTGTGCACTCCTCTATGAAAAGATAATTCAAATATTTGATTCATTCTTGAATGGATAAATAAGGGTCTTATTTTAGCAGAAGAAAAATAAGCAATACATTGAAGAATGTGGGAGTGAAACAAAAAAAGAGGAATGGTGGAAAATGTTGATCAGAAGCCCCAACAAAATCTAACAGTTCATGAGTGATTTTTAAATATATATATTCTGGTGTAACAACAGTAGGTTCATTTCACTAACATAACCTTGATTTCACCAAACATTATGTAACACAATCATTTCCGTTAAGATCAAAGGACTTTAACAATTGGTAGCTACCTGAATGAAAAATACTTCCAATAGAATTAAAAGCACTTTTTATTTTACCATTATCACTCAGGGATTCAAGGATTAATGCACATTGCATCTATGTAATGTAATCCTTATTTTATATACCTTAGTGTAACCATTTGTTTTAAAACATCAGAACAAAGGGAAAACGCTTTCTTGATCAGAAGTGCACGTTGCAAAGATAAAAGGGCGAAATAGAGTTTCTATCTGAAATGCAGAATACTCGTTTTTGGTGTTTAAAGATGTAATGTAAAATTTTATACAAGAGAGCATGTCTACAGAGTAAAGTTTACAAGGAAGTACATAAGCTGCACTTTTATGTAGGTAATTCATTTTAAATGCAAGCAAAATCATCATTTTTTTTCTTATTCTTCATGTAAATTTAAAACAACAAACCATGTTACAAAGGGAATGGAAGGGAACTAGTAGAAAATATTTACATCACCAAAAACCTTTTCTACAATAATTCAATCCGATTTTCTTTGTTATTTCCTGAATATATTACAATTCAAGTAACTGCCATCTCCTTTCTGCTTATATTATCTTTAAAGATTTGATTGGCACATAACTAGATTAGTGATTCACAAATGTTTGAGCCCGGGAGAATTTCAGAAAATCCAAAATGTTTTAAAAAAGTACCATTTTGTTAGCCACAAAACCAGTCAAGCATTATTGTTGTTAATACCAATCTGGCTAGTCAATATATTTAAGAGAAGGAAATTTGCTTTCCTCACCTTGTCAGATTTGTATGCAACTTGAGACAGCACGAATTCAATTGTCTTCATCTGCCTCCAGTTTAAAATGACCTAACCAAACCACTCGGTTTCAGGCCCAAAGAAAAAGAGGCAGCAGCCCATTAACTAGTCAAGTTCTTTCATGCCCGACTTGTCATGAAATCTGACAATCAGGTATACCAACACAGTAGCGCACAAGTTCACTTTACTCTTCAAGCTATCAAATCATGGATGGAATACAAGTATTTTTGCAATATTTTAAATATATAATGAAATTCTTGCAAAATTTTGCTACTTTTGTTGTCTGTCCAATGACTTAGTGCTGTGGTGAAAGGCAAAAAAATTCAAAAAAGTTGCCAAAAATGTTTAAAGTTGTTTTAATACTTGTTAGAGATTAGAGCATTAAGCAAAATAAATTTTTGGAATATTGATGTTTTAAATGCAGAACATCCCATTATTCCTTCACTTTCCTTGGTTCTTCCATTTTATTTCTCACTCAAGGCCTGAAATAATAAAAGTTAAATTGCAAAAACAAAAATATTCCTGGAAAGTGGATTTATTTTGTTTCGTCATTACATAGTACCTTAGTAATAATAGTTTCCATTCATGAATATGCACCACCTCAGTACTGAATTAGAAAGCATTCAGGCTGAATCATTGAAGAAAAAATACAATGTTGTGTGGAATGCAGAAAAGTCAGTCTTGGGCCAAGACCGATTGAAGTCAGTTAATTAAATATTCAGTAGCAAAAGAAAAATCATAGTTACAAAAACACTATTGAAATAATGGAGTATCACAATATCTCAATGCTCAAAATGTAGTCATGTAATGAAAACTCACCTTGCCAAGTGTCTTGAAATGAATTTAATACATTTTGTACCTAGTCTTAATTACCAACCATTACAAAATCCATCTTCTGCCAGCTGCAGTAAGGAACGAGCTTCTCCTCTTCTAACTGTAAACCACGTACAAATAACCAGAAAAAGAAACTAATAGAAATGAGAAAAACAAATGGTGAAGGACTTAATGGCGCAAAGGTATGCCAAAGATTAAAAGAAATAGCAAATATTAAGAATTTATTCACATTTCCTAAGTTTTATAAAAGTAACCATACGTCACGGATAATTTGCCAAAATAAATAGACTCCAAAGAATGAGACAATAGCTAGGCAAAAACATCAATAATTTTTTTTATATATATAGGAGGCTCTAAATAGAAGAGAACAGTTGGGGAAATTATCAGGAAGAAAATACGAGTGACCAAACCACGGTGAATCAAATTCACAAAAGATCAAACCCAGGATTGCACATTCATTACTCAAATCAGAATTAAAGACATAATACTGATAACAGCCCAGACCAATTAAAAAGAATGGTGAAATTAACTTAAAAGTTTGTGCTAATATTTTGGAAAGAATCTGGAATAAACATTGTCATTACAGGTGAAAGCCAAGTGCAATAAGCAGGACAGAAAGCACAGTTCTACCCTGAATTGGAAAGAGCAGTATGCAAGACAAAAATCTTCACAAGCAGGCCTCAATAATAGCACATATAGTACATAGTACATCAGAGGATGTACTATAAGCATTATTCAACATAAGACTAAAGTCAGTTAAAGCCAATTACACACAGTATACAAGGAGGCAAAAATAACTCCATACTCCAAAAGTTAATATACAGTAGAAGGAAGAAGGGATTCCATCTATATCAGCCAGCAGCTTCTACAAGTTTGGAACTCTGTCTCTATCCAAGATACATTTATAGTGAAATACAAATTGTTGGAACAGATTTAGAATGGTATACTTTTCATCAAGTAATATTTATTGACGACTTGAGAACACTCAGGACCCTAGTTTAAGACAATGAAAGACAATTGCAAACTGATGGTATTTACAATGAACGTTTAAAGATGAAAAGTTTGCAATGCAGAAATGAAATATGATAGTTTCTGAATTCATTGCTGTGTTCAGTACAGTAAAACACTTTACTATTTGTTTAAAAGTTCTATTTGTTGTGAAAGACACTGTCAAAACAAACAGAAAATACTGCCATTTTCCTTAGATACATATACTCTGGTTTACCTCTAGCCACTTCCATTGGCAGCCAGGAAGTTCACTGATCAATGTTCTGTACAAGATTATGCTTTTGTCTTTTGCAATGTATTTTTCCATATCCTATATTCACAAGACATCTTCATAAGGCTGATAATGCTATTTTAAAAAATTCGGTGGCAGCATAATGAAAAATATTGTTGTAAAAGCATTATGATTCAGTTTTTCCTTGAACAACAAGAGCAGAAAGATTTGTACATTAACAGTAACAACTTTACATATTCCATGATTTAGTATTTACCAATGAGCCAGCAATTAGTCCCATATTCAGGGCGGGTTTCATGTGCTGAACAGTCAATCATATGATGGAAGTACGCAGCTGAATAAACAGCACAAAATTCAGAGTGGGGCTAAGGACACTCATGGCATGCAGATTAAAGTTTGAAATTGACACTTGGATGAATTCATAATAGCTGGGCTCCATCTGTCTTCAATAAACCTTTTGTTCATAGTATAAGAATTATGATAATCTGTTACATACAGGAAATGAGTTATATTTATTGTTTAATGTATAGGATGGATAAAGTCACCAACTATGAGAAAAAAATCTGGAACGTCAACACTTCAGTTCAGTAGTACTAGTACTCAATAATACATACAAAATACTCTAATAAAAGAAACCAAAATATTAAATTTAAGTAAAAATAGAAATGCTGATAAAGCCAGGCAATATCTGTGGAGAAAGTAAAAATGTCAAAATTTCATATTGATTTACCTTTGAGCAGCTTTTGCCAAATTAATCATACGGAAATATTAACTTCTCTTACCAAATGCAATCTGATATATTGCTCATTACATTTGTGCATAATTGCACACAGCTTAATATACTAAAATTTTCCTTTTTAAATGAACTAAAATATGCAAAATAGCTTTGCAATTGTTATAGATTATAAACAGGGCGAACATGTTCACCACTTAAACCTAATAATAAAGCAGTCCTCAAGCTCCAACAAACCGGTGTACAAAACAGAGTGGAAAACCAATTTTATTGTCTCATATTGTTGAATACCATCACTCCATTGCTCACTGGAATATTAATTTTAAAATATATTCCATTTTTACGGGTCAAAATCCAACATTCATAAAAGGGGCAGAGAAATGGTAATAGTTTTTTGCTTTATTTACAACTTGCAAAACGTTTCCAATAGGCAGCAGCGAGAAGTAGAGAAATTACTTCCCAGAAATACCCAGAACCCTGCTGACCATGTGTGTAGAATAACATGATCTTGGCATTTATAAAACCAAATGTTACAAATACGCACAATGGAAATGAAGAATACAAACATAATGGTGCAACTAACAGAGCTGTTGCATCACATCTACAATCTTGATCTCCAGTTTTGGTGCAATTTACAAATTCCTCTGGTTTCTTCCCAGAGATATGAGTTGACAAAGTAACCAACACTGCTAATTGTCCCTTGTGTACATAGGTAGCATCAGAACAGCTAAGTACAAAATGGGGAAAATTAAAAATTGTGACTGGTGTAATTAGGTGCCTGATGGTTGAAGTAGATTCATAGGCCTAAGGGACTGTCTAAAAAAACATGAAAAAACTGAAGAAGATGCCAAATAGTTTAAGAAGATACTCAAGTAAACATGAGACATATTTATATAAATTCTCTCCTTGGTTACACACACCTGACTTACAGATACTGGTACATGTGAGCAAGCACCTAAAACAATAAATTCAAATGAGAACCAAATAAACTTAAGTCTTTTAAAAAAAAGCCTGTTTACATGTAACCTATCCGCAGTGATCGGAGATCATTGCCTCAAAAATACAGGCTGCCAGTTTCACCATGGGACATTTGAGAGTTGGTCTGGAAATTGACAAGCAATTGTACTTGTGCAATGATACTCAATGTAAAATCCACTGAAGCTTAAAGCCTCTCAAAACAGGCCATGAAACATGGAAAATACTGATTCTGTACAACTGCAATGAGGCAGGGGAAGATAACTGATCCTCAACATCATCATTCATTATAACATGGAGCTATGGTTAGCAGAGGGATTTTGCATTATTTTCTGACTATGAGCAAAATCAACCTGCAGACATAAAACGGGAATCCGTTCATAACCCGGAGATGGCCTGTAGTTCCTCTCATGTTCTACGATCACAGAGTATTTAAAAATGGCATTCATTAGTAATCTATAAGAAATTTGAACAAACATCTCATTAATAGCAAAGTGATGATGATAATTATAAACTGATTTGGTGACAAAAGGGGCAACTCTTGTAAATTTACTTTCTAAATTCAGTAATTGTTGAATTAATCTCAACCAAAACATGGTACTTTCAGCAGTGCATTACACCCTTATATTTTGACAGTATAGTGATTATGCTGCACTGGAATATCTTTAATGCTTGTATTTGCAGTGAGGTTTCAACCAATGACCCTTGAACTTACAGGCATTAGAGTTGACAGAAGAAAAATGACAACAACAATTAATAACAAACGCTAGACAAATTAACATTAAATATAAATTAGGGAAAAACTGAAGAAACTACAAAATTTCAAACAAGAACCAAACACAGCTGACAGCCTTACATTAAGCATGTGCTTGTTGCGTGCTAGAAACATAAACATCTCTGAAAAATTGATGATCTCAAAGTAAATCTTTTTACGCAGTGCAAAAATATAGATGCCTCAATGGATTCACAAACGGATTAGTTATGCCCCTTTATAACGTAATGAATAAATGCAAGAACTCCATTCCTTTCCATTAGCAATCATTTCTGAAAGTGTACTCAACAGTCATATCTGCAAAAAGAAAATGATACGCTGAAATTAACAAAATTAGTTGTTTTTGGAAGTTGTTCCACCAGAAACAGGAACATCACCATTGAGGACAGCATGTCAAACAGGTTTTGAAATAATCCTGCATGAAAAATCTGAGGTCCAAGAACATCAGTATACAGCTATGTGCAGGCAGTAGACTGCATAATCAGTGGGCAGATTAAGTCCCCACCCACATATAGATTGCTTAAAAATGTGATGTCTAATTTTCTTCCAAAAGCATAGAAGTTTACATTCCTGCAAAAAGGGGCTTGTCAGCAAGTTATAGCAAATTCAATGTTAAGTTTTGTTGCATTTCAGAGTATTTTATCAAACTCCTTCAATTGGTGATGTTAGATTTTAGTTTTTTTTAAATCTGTATGCTCAATTTTTAAATTTAATTTATTTTTATATGAACTTTATTTCTCTATCAATCTGAATTTTCTTTTGGAAGTTCAAGTTGTTTGATAAAAGAGGACTATTCACATGTTTAATTTATTTACAATCTCATTAGAGTATTTGACGATGGGAATAATTTTCCACTGTCTACAGTGGCTTCCAAGGTTTAGTGATTTATCCAGCATATGAAAACTAGCAATTCAGTCAGATCAAATTTAGTTTGGTATACATGGTAAATTGGAGGTAGGAAAAAAAGGTCAATAAATTACAAATAAAGAGAAATCATATTTGGCTGTAAAAAAAAAATCAAAATCAGTTACTTTTTCTAGTTTCTTCCCAAAAAAAAAATCCATTAAACCTTGGCCATTGAATAAACATGCAGTATTTTGAATGAAAACCACATAAACCACATAAACTTCTTCTGCTGAATTGCCATTTTCTTGAAGCTGTTTTCTTCAAACTGAAATTTTCTGGTTAAAAACATTCTCCCCCCCCCCCCCCCCCCCGGACACATTTTAAAATTGCAACAAAAACTTGACACAGAAGCAGCATTCAGGTTATACCAATTATGAATCCTCCCAAGTCATAAATGCTTCACGACCAGTGGGGTGAACATCAGTCTGGAATCTAAAGTAGGAAATCAGAAAGAATGAAGAAAACACCCCTCCACACAATAGTTCATTAGGCAGTGTTTTTGCAAATTGCAAAAGCAACTGAGAGTTGTGCAACTGGTAAAAAAAAAAGTGGGAAGTTAAACCAATTTCCAAAGAATCGCAGAAATGCACTGTACAGAAATTGGTCCACTTGGTCCACCTCATCCATGATGCCCATTTATGCTCAGCCCACTTACCTGCATTAGACTATCCGTCAACAACTTGCCAAAATATTGACAACTTTCAAACATACCGGTAACTATATCTGCCCCACTACCTCATCTAGCAGTTCAAACTAAATATTCACCATCCACTTCATGGAAAACCTACTCGGATATCCTACAATTTCCATTTCTTAACCTGTGCCCCACTGTTTTCAATTTTCCTGCCCTCAGATGATTCTAACCATCTATGCTATGTTGCCCCTCATAACTTCAAAAAATTCTTTCAAACCATATCTCATGTTCCAGTCAGGTTATACCCAGCCTATCCAATTTCTCGATTTAACAGCCTTCATTCCAGGCAACATCTTGGTTAATTTCTTCTGACTTTCTCTATTGCCACTACATCCTTCCTGTGGGCATTATTGACTCCAAATGCAGTCTAAACAGTGTTTTGTATAACAACGAGGTCCCAACTCATGCACTCAATGCCGTAAAACTCCAAATTCAAGCAATTTTCCTACCCTATCAACCCATGTTATCGGTTACAGGAAGCAATGCCATTTACTTTATATGTCCTACCCAAAAATGCATTAACTCACCTTATCTGTGTAAAATGTTAGCTGCCATTGGTCCTCCCAACTATCCAGCCATTCCATCTTATCTATCAATTTCATATTTCTTTACTAGACCATCTACAAACATCTGCATACATTACAAATGTCTCAGCACAGATCACTATAATAAGCAAATTGTTACACATTTCCAGTCAAAAAACCCTCCCAACACTACCATCTGCCTCTTAAAAGCAAGTCAACTTTGGATTCAGTTTGCCTCAAATTTTTTGAACCAGCTTACATTTCAGGTCATTGTCAAAAGTGATTAGTCCATGTAAGGCATGTCCACTCTACCTTATCAAAAAAAAATCCCAAATGATCTTCGCTGCACATAACCAACTTTTAATCCATCACTGCCTTTTCAAGTCAACATAAATCCTGTCTCTAAGAACCTTCAACAATTTCCTTATCACTGGTGAAAAGGGCACCAACCTGTAGTTTCGAGGCCCATCCTGACTGCCATTTTTGAATAAGGGAACATTAGCTATCAAGTCTTCAGACACGGTTTACCCATGGCTATCAATGGTACAAGTCTCTAGAGCCCCAGTAAACTCCTCCCTTGCTTCCTGTAGCATCCTGCGACAAATCCATGAAGCTGTGGGGATTTACCACCCTAATCTGCTCCATTATTTCTAGTATGTCCTCCTTGCTAATAGACATGTGCTGATGAATATCACTGTATCGCTGCCTTATCTCTTTAGCCTCCACATAATGATAAGTATTCATTTAGTATCTCACTCAGGTTCCTAAGTTCTATCTATAAATTACCTCCTGATCCCAGAGAACCTTTTACTTCCTTACCATCACTTGTTACTAATCTACTTTAAGGTTTTCGGAATCTGCTAAATCACCAAGTAATTTCTTGAGTTTTCTCCTTTACCCCTATGAATTGCAAATGATTTCTTCAATACCAACTTCCAACACATGACATATGTTTCCTCTTTTCCCTGATTAAACCACTGAAATAAACACATTTAACCTAAATAAATTAAGTGCAGAAGAAAAAGACTCATATCAAGAGACTCTAAGGTAAAGGTGAAAATAATTCTATTATTTTCTGAAGAGAAACATGGTTAGAGGTATAACTGTTAGGAACTTGATGTTATTATGTATATTCTGGATTTTACAGATGGTTTTTGTTTGGATAGTCAAATAGACTACACTGGTGTGGAATGCCAAACAATTGCATTGTTAACAAGGAGTACTGGAGCTGGAGGATCTATTTGATTATCTCCATGACAATTCTCACCAAGTATCAAACTCAATTTTCAATATAGCAAATAAACATTTTAGTCACATTTTCATTTTTGTACTTACCCAAGATGTTCCAACCTACTTCTGTGTGTTTTTTTTTTGAAAAAAAAATCCCAACAAATTAAAAAGCACTTCTAAAGCAATTTTTTCAGGTGTTCTGTTTATCCAGTATTGATAACTTCACTACCTGGTGCAAAAATATATCTCAACTATGCTTCTAACAGACAACTTGATTAATTTCAGCTGTCTTAAGAATAAAAATTTCCTGAATATTTGAGCAACACACACAAAATGCTGGTGGAACACAGCAGGCCAGGCAGCATCTATAGGAAGAAGTACAATCGACGTTCCAGGCCAAGACCCTTCATCAGGACTAACTGAAAGAAGAGCTTTGAAAGTGAGAGGGGGAGGGGGAGATCCAGAATGATAGGAGACAGGAGGGGGGGGGGGGGGGAAGGATAAAGGTAAGAGCTGGAAAGTTAATTGCAAAAGGGATACGGAGCTGGAGAAGGGAAAGGTACATGGGACTGGAGGCCTAGGGAGAAAGAAAGGGGAGGGGAGCACCAGAGGGAGATGGAGAGCAGGCAAGGAGTAGAGGGGTAGAGAGAAAAAAGGAAGGGGGTGGGGAGAGATTAATAAATAATCAAATAAGGGATGGGGTAAGAGGGGGAGGGGGACATTAGCAGAAGTTAGAGAATTCAATGTTCATGCTATCAGGTTGGAGGCTACCCAGACGGAATAGGTGTTGTTCCTCCAACCTGAGTGCGGCTTCATCTTGACAGTAGAAGAGGCCATGGATAGACATAGAATGGGAATGGGACGCGGAATTAAAATGTGTGGCCACTGGGAGATCCTGCTTTCTCTGGCGGACAGAGCGTAGGTGTTTAGCAAAACAGTCTCCCAGTCTGCGTCGGGTCTCACCAATAGATAGAAGGCCACACCGGGAGCACCGGACGCAGTATACCACACCAGCGACTCACAGGTGAAGTGTCGCCTCACCTGGAAGGACTGTCTGGGGCCCTGAATGGTGGTGAGGGAAGAAGTGTAAGGGCAGGTGTAGCACTTGTTCCGCTTACAAGGGTAAGTGCCAGGAGGGAGATCAGTGGGAAGGGATGGTGGGGGGGGGGGAACAAATGGACAAGGGAGCCGCACAAGCGGGGGGGGGCGGGGGGAGCTGTGCTTGGTGATGGGATCCCGTTGAAGGTGGCGGAAATTACGGAGAATTATATGTTGGACCCAGAGGCTGGTGGGGTGGTAGGTGACGACGAGGGGAACCCAATCCCTAGTGGGGTGGAGGGAGGATGCGGTGAGAGCTGATGTGCGTGAAATGGGAGAGGTGCGCTTTAGAGCAGAGTTGATGGTGGAGGAAGGGAAGCCCCTTTCTTTAAGGAAGACATCCTGAATATTCGTGTAGATTTTGTTCTTATTTAGTTTAATTTCACTTCTCACTTCTCTTCTGATTTCCACACATTTAAACCATTTACAATTCTTTCAATTCCAGTTTTAATCTCTAATTGTGCTAATATAACTTTCACCAAGAAGCAGGCTACTCTATATACAATCTAACACATTTCAATACTCCCTACTTCTCAATTGTTTCATTGTAGTTATCATTTGTTCAGATCCCATTTCTCATTGAACTTGGCCTTTTTGTTTACTGCATTTGTTTGCAATGGAAATGTACTGTTGACATTCCACAATTGCACAGACCCTCCCACAAATATTATTTGTTCTACTCGATTTCTTGGTAGTACAAAGCAATTACTTCCCTTGTCAATAGATTAAAAATCTGATCAGAGCAAGTATCACAGATGCATAGCCTGATCTGAACATATACATTACCTTTAACCCAGGAATTCATAGGCAAGCCAATTTTTTTTTAAATCACAAGTCGCTGGAGATACACAATCGCTTCTTCACATCAGCTGGCATACATAATGATTACGGACAAACTCCTGTAACAGTAAATATGCTACAATCCATAACATAAGTGCATTAATGAAAAATGAACAGATCCATAAAGAATCTATCTAAAGAAAAACAAACATTCTGTAGTAGTATTAGAAAAATCCATTCCTGTATCCAGAAACAAAATCTGCATGCAGCAAATATGACTAATTGGAGACAAACACCTGATGGTGTTCACAAGATACCATGAATGAATGCAAGCACCACAGATATCACAGTATGATTTTTCAGAAATAACCCAGCTCATGTCTGGAAATGTTACTAGAATTAAAAAAATGAAGTTGGTGAGCAAAGTTAGGCATAAAAGGCAGAAAAAGTTGGATGACTGGGAAGCTTTTAACATCCAACAAACTGCAACTAAAAAGCTGCAAAAAGGAAAATAATGAAATACGAGGACAGACTCACCAATAATATAAAACAGGACACTGAAAGATTTTTCAGTTATATAGAGTAAAAGGGAGCTTGGAGTTGATATTGACCACTGGAAAATTATGCTGGTGAGGAGTAATGAGGCAGAAATGGCAGATGAACTTAATGGGTACTTTGCATCTGTCTTCATTGGGGAAGACACTAGCAATATGCCAGAGGTCCATGAGTGCCCAGGGAGCAGGAATGAGTGTCATTGCTATTACAAAGAAAAAAGTGCTAGGCAAACTCGAAGGTGGATAAGTCCCTAGACCAGATTTACTACATCCCAGAGCCTTGAGAGAGGTAGCTGAAGAGATAATGGATGCATTGGTTGTGATCTTTCAAGAATCACTTCTTTCTGTCATTGTCCCGGAGGACTGGAAGATTGCAATGTCACTCCACTCTTTAAGGGAGGAAGGCAAAAGAATGGAAATTATAGGCCAGTTAGACTAATCTCAGTGTTGGACTAAGGTATGGATGAGGTTTCAGGGTACTAATGATAAAATAATTCAAATTCAGCATGGTTTCTGATAAATCGGTTAGAGTTCTTCAAGAAGTAACAAGTAGGGTAGACAAAGGAGAGACAGAGGACGTCATTTACTTGGATTTTCAGAAGGTGTTTGATAAGGTGCCACACGAGGCTGCTTAACAAGATAAAATCGATGGTATTGCAGGAAAGATGCTGGCATAGATTACAGAATGGCTGACAGGCAGGAAACAGCAAGAAGGAATAAAAGGGCCTTTTCTGGTTGGCTGCTGGTAACTAGTGGTGTTCTTCAGGGGTTAGTATTGAGACTGCTACTTTTCATTGTTTGTCAATGAGTTAAGATAATGGAATTGATGGCTTTGTGGCGAAGTTTGCAAATGGTACAAAGATAGGTGGAAGGGTGGGTAGTGCTGAGGAAGCAATGCGATTGCAGTGGGACATGGAAAAGTTGGAAGAACAGGCAAAGTGGCAGATGGAATATAGTGTTGGGAAATGTACAGTAATGCATTTTGGTAAAAGGAACAATAGTGCAGAACTATTACCTAAATGGGAAGAAGTTTCAAACATCAGAGGTGCAGAGGGATTTAGGAGTCCTCGTACAAGACTCCCAAAAGGTTAATTTACAGGTTGAGTCTGCGGTAAAGAAGGCAAATGCAAAGTAGCCATTTATTTCAAGGGGAATAGAATATAAAAGCAAGGAGATAATGCTGAGGTTTTATAAGACATTAATCAGGCCACACTTGGCCCTATATCTCAGAAAGGAAATAATGTCATTGTAGAGCCCAGAGGAGGTTCACAAAGACGATTCCTGGAATGACGGGGTTAACATATCAGGAGCATTTGGCAACTTTGGACCTGGAATTTAGAAGAATGCAGGGGATCTCACTGAAACCCACGAAATGTTGAAAGGACTAGATACGGTGGATTGAGAGGATGTTTCCTATGGTGGGGTATCCACAACTAGAGGGCAGGAGGGATTTTTTTAAAACCAGAGAATAATAAATCTGTGGAATGCTCTGCCACAGACCATGATGGAGGCCAAGTCCATGCATATATTTAAGGCAGAAGTTGATTGCTTCCCAATCGGTCAGGAATCAAAGGGAATGGTGAGAAGACAGGTGCCTGGGGTTGAGTGGGATCCAGAATCAGTCATGATGAAATGGCGTAGCAAACTCAACAGGCCAAATGGTTTAATACTGCTATATCTTATGGTATTATAGATAGCTGGCTTATCAGCTTTGTAGAGAATGTGCATATCTCATAGTATAATTTTTACTTACGATTTGGTTTCACAGAGTATTAGCACGTGCAGACCACATTGATCTGTGACGAGCATCATCTTTAGATTACTTTTCATATTTGAAATTATGAAACAAGACAACTACAATATCATCACATATCAAATACAAATGTGCAGCCAGTGTTTAAAAATAAATGAAGATTCTTCAGAATCTTATCCATCAATTGTATGTGGACAAAAATATCATAGATTATAGTACCATGACTAAATAGATGCATATGAACTAACATAAACAGAACACAAAGGAGCCTTCAGTATCAGGGCGGAAAAAAAACTAATTAAGCTATAAAAACACTTAATTAATTAAGCTAATTTATAACTTCCATAAAAGCATTGGGAAAATCACAAAAGCACTGGGGAACAAGCTGAGGAATTTAGCTGGGAATGCTCCAAACCTTCATAATGAATGAGGTAGGGAAACAATGCCTTTGAAACAATATGTACTAAAAAAAGACTTCTGCAGGAACACTTTAATTGTTTGGGTACTTATGGATACAATCCACAGTTAAAACTACTTGGGAGATAACTGAAGCACATAAAAAGCTTGATCAGCAAGTTGAAAAATGGAATCAATGGTTTACTATCAAACTACATTCTACCTGATCATTTGTACTACAGAAGTTGTGAAAAGGAAAGCAACTAGTAACTGAAGGAAATCACTGCAAAACACTTGAGGCAAAGAAGTATGAAGATTATGTATGGAGTGAGCCTGATTCTGAATGCACATGTTCTTCCATTAAGCTATTATTAAATGATTAGCTTTCTATCTTACTGATATGATTATTTTTATTTTGAATAAAAACTGATTTGTCCTGTTTTTCATGAAACCTTCCTTTCTCTGATCCCATTATTTTTCCCACCATATACCACTTCAGTAACCCACCTGAATGGTGGAGCAGACTCGATGGGTCAAATAGCCTACTTTTGCTCCTATATTTTATGTTCTTATGGTATCAAACTACATCTACTAAACTGAAGCAAGTTCCATCTAGGCTCTGACAGATGTGAGCAAGGCAGCAACAGATTTACAAGATATCAAATATGTGAAGAGCAAAAGGAATAAAACAATATTCTTTAACTGACAAACCATTTACAAATTTAGTGTTGGATAGACCAACCTGTCAGTTTCCTCTATTTAGTCATATTTAAGTTTGGGTAACAGATAAATTACAGGCATATTCTGAATAGAACACCTGCTTAGTTTACCAATTTCCAAAGCTAAAAGTCTGGTTTCACCTATAAACAAAAGAATCTTAATATATTCCTACCAATTCTCTTAGTTCAGTAAGAAGTGAAGAATAATTAAAGTCAAAGATAAGAAACTTCTCAAAGTATGGAATAAAAATACCGCTCAGTAATGAACAGAATATTATTAAGTATTAACAGGAAAAAAATCAGGGTGTAAATGAATACATTACAATACAGGAAAGATTGCCGAGAACTTTATTTGCATCTTAAAGCGTGTATTGCAACGTATACCAAGCATCCGTGAACAAGCTCGAGGGTTTCATCAAGTTCAAAAAGGTGGGTTTATATTTGATTTATTTTCCTGCAAGCCAGGTATATGTTCCAGAGACCCGGTGAATTTTAATTCTAATGCCCCATCCCACAAATACGAGTTATTCCTGTTAAATATTGTCAGTAGTTAGAAATAGAGCTTTTGAACTACCAAAACCAGAATACACAATATCCTTAAAAGGCCAACACAGCATGATATGATCAATGAACCTCAATTCTTATCTATTCCATGTCAAAAAAGCTTAAGCCCATTCCACCAAACTCAAATGCAAACCCACCTATTGCCTACATTTCCTCATCCCAATCCCCATCTATATTTAAAATACCAAGCATATCAACAAAAAGCCTACAGCAATACAAAATAAAAACACATAGGCCATTTGAGATTCCAATTTTACTGTCTGAAATCACTTAAAAAAACAAAAATCACAAAAGACAAAATCGTTCCAGAAGACTTTCATTGAAGATGGTACTAGAGTAGCTAAACAAATATCAAAAGTAACATCTCAGAGAGACTTTTTGTCCAAATTCTCTGCAACTTGTGCATTACATTATGTACATTTTAGATTACTGAAACATATCATGCACATTTACTAAATACATCCAACAGGAAGTTGAAATAATATTTGAAACAGTAAAATACGAAAAAGACCTTATGTACTAAAGCTCATTACAACTGATACAATCTGCAAAAAAAACTTGAGGCAATAAGTGGAATGGCTAAAGGCTACTGGATATTTTCAGGTCTGTGTTTAGTATCTACGGCGTTTATTTGCACCAAACTCTCCAACTTGATTTCCACGGGGAAACCCAGCCGGGCTCCCAACCATCGGTCCACCCATGTTATTTGCTTGACCATCCATATTTCCAGGAACAAATCGATCATTAGGCTATTTATTTAGATAAAATACGTAGGTTTGGACATTATTGTTCATTGCAAGTCCGACGTAGATTTAACATTAGGCAGGTTGAGAATCCCCCAACGGAACGATGAAAGTCAGCAGGGTCCAGAAGTACCGATAAAAAAAGGGAAAGGGGTAATTGCATTAGACTTACAAGATAATAACAAATTTCGGGAAACATTTCAGAACCTTTCACTTGCTGTCTGTACACAGCACTTAATAAACTGACAAAATATAGATGTGCAAAATAGAAAAGGGAAAATAAGTAAGCCGATTACACTTCCAAACAAATTAACAATTGTAGGCCGACACACAAACACTAAATAGTCACGGTTATCTTTTATATGGAATGATACATGCGTCTAAAATACTCTGATAATGACCACATAAAAGCTTGAGCAATTTTTGATTTGAAATAGTTGTCAACACACCAATCAATTTCAGATTCTACTTCTATTTGTGTAGTTAATAGGTCACTTAATTACCATGTCAGCACTCCCTTTACAAGCATGTTCAAAAGACCTGTGCTTGGCTGTAAAATCTCAGTTCTCAAAAAAAAAGTCCCAAGAAAGGCCCATGAGTATTGTGACAAAGTTCAGAAATAGCATCTTAACAGAAGTGAACAATTGGTGAAAGCAAATTATCAAAATAAACTATCCTAAAGGGAAGATAAATTGAAACAAATATGAAATGCAGCAGTACAAGTTAATTTGAATATAATATTTACCAATTGCTCCAAGAGAAAATCTACCATGTCTCCCATTAAACCTGTCATATCAGGTAGTCCGAACTATCTTTAATTAACAATGATTTCACCTTCCAGCTCTTAGATAGACTCCCATTTTTTCCAAAATCTATTATGTCCGAAAACTTCACTGCAGTAGCAATAAGAGCTATTTTAGAGTCAAAACAAAAAATGAGAATTCATCTTAAAAATTAAAAATCTTTACTCTTAATGCCTCTACTGTAGTGAACAGTGAGAGAATGGGGAGCAATCAGGCAAATAAAAAGGAACATCCATAAAAAAGGGAACTAAAACCACCATGAGATTCAATATCTGGAGTAGGTCATCACTTCCCTTCAAATTCATTATCCAAATGGCAAAAGGTATGTCAGCAAATGTGCAAAAATATAAAACTAGTGACAGTACAAAATCTTGAACCCCAGATATCAAGTCACTCTGGAGGGAGGGAAGTGGTGGTACTGGGTTGGGGGGGGGGGGGCGGGTAGGGTGGAGATGCCAGCTCAGGTTAACAACCCTGCCCGAAAAGTAAGCAGTGGTATCAATGATTTGTCTTCTTTTCACCTTTTAAACATTATCTCACAATGATTTTGTTCAGAAGTATATTGCAGCACATGTTGCAATTTGTTTTTTTAAAATCAGTTCCACAGATATAAGATTATTTTAGGAAAAATATGCTGTGTATGCAGAATTTTAAAATCTGCAGTCAAAAGAAATTCAGAATGTTCCCACAATCAACCAGTTAAAGGGCACCTGAAATAGTTATTTTTATGAATGATGCTTCCAATTATTTCCATGTTTGTGAGTGTGCGAGTGTGTTTGTGAGTGCGGTGAGGCGCGCGTTTGTGTGTAAGTCAGTGAGTCATCAGGACAGAATATTTACTCCTAAAAGCAAGTTTTGTAAGTTACAATTATAATTGGAAATAAAAGGAAAATGCCAAGAACAAGTAGAAAAATATCAATCATTTGTTATCAATCCTGGTCTGAAGTGCAGGTAGAAAGTCTTCATACAACTCCCCTGACATTTTCCCCAAGTCTACTCATGCTATAAACCAACTAGAATGTCCAAGGAACTATCAACTCAATAACTACAGAACCGGAAATATTAAACGACAAAAAGATTAACAAAGTCATGTCAAATGTCTTGCATTATAGTGCAACTGTACCATTATGTTAAGAATTAAGTAGATGAAAGGTATTTCATCAGTAACAATGGGGAACAAACAGAATCACTTCAAGAGGACAGCAATGAAACCCACTTAATGTATCCATCCCATTTGATATTTGGCATGCCAACAAATTTGGATGGCAAAATGTTCACTGGCATTCAATATGTACAAAATACAGTTAAACAATCTTTGTACTGTTGAATCGTTATTATTCATCTAAGTCTTTCAGTCCCATCTCATTGCAAGAGTTGACAAATTAAGTCGCAGTTTATCTATTTTCCAGAGTAGCAAGAAAACTTCAATATTCCCCTATTGAGCCCTATTAGTCACATTCAAATTTCAAAAATCTCTGGCAACTACTTGAACTCTATGAAAGCTAGAAATAAGAATTGATTTTTTTAAGTTATTATCATCTGCAAATATCATTACCTAGTTCAGCACAAGATTGAAAATGTAAACACTATCAATAAACTCTTTTATGGACATATCCATGCAGGAATGGCTATCAGAAGCATTAATAATGCATCCATAGAAAAGCACTAATTATTACCTGTGGCACCAGGTTTCTACAGTAAAGTCAGCACATGCACTCAGTAGCATTAAATTGTTGTATTAAGAATGCCTTCATAATGAATACATTGCCTTTCTGGATCACCACGTGAAAGACAGAATAAATGAGCGGCCTCTGAGGTACTTCATTAGCCAGAATCATAATGCTGAGAAATTCAAAGCCAAAACTGCAACAAAATTTCTCTATAGCAATACAAATAATTGTCAATGCATTGGTAAAATAATTATTTCAGTGGTATGGGTTCTCAAGATCTTTTTTTTAATACACAGAACAGTACTTAACTTTAGCAAAATAAAGTTAAATTTTCCTGAGGTTGTCACTGGCCCATTTTTGTGCTGTGGGTTTCAATGAATAATTATGGTGGCTGCCAGTGAGAAATGATATTACATGTATATTTGCTAGAAAATAACTGCATATCCAAAATATGTAATGACATATGAAGAATCATGTCTTTAATACTGGTGATACAAAGTAGATATTCAGAGAGACTTTAAAAAATTCACCCAAGAACTGAACCTTTCTAAAAACCTAACGGAATTCAACTAATGGTGATACAAATCAGAAACTCAAATACAAGAAACCCTATTATAAAAGCCATTGCTGGTACATGGATTGATCCGGAAACTACAAGAGGAATCTGTGTGCAAGACCAATTATCAAAGTGTCATTACAGTAGCTTATTCACTGAAGTATCTTTTTTTCATATAAACAAACTTATTTTCAAAAGTATTTTACAAAATATTTGCAGAAATGTTGTTTCATGGTACTGAATACCCTCTGAATAATACTTAAAAACCAACCATCCACCCACTACACCATATATGCCAAAGTTTGTAAATCCATTAATTTGTCTTGGTCACAATTTAAGGATGACTAAATATCTCAACTAATTGCATTGTGACATTTCACCTGAAAAATATGATTAGCCTAAAATAACAATAATTTGTACCAATTAATCCATTTCAAAAGATACCAAATAATTCTACTTTAAAATTATTTCATAAATGCTGTATAATTATTTACCAGAGCCAATATATTCATTATGAATAGCACTCCTAATACCATAAATAGGTTCAGGAATGTTTTTATTCAAAAACAGAAAAATTATTTCCAAAAAAATAGCTACTGTGCAAAGTGCAATTATATACCTATTATTGTTTTAAAACATACATTGTAGTCAGCTTTGAAAATTCCTGTTTAAGTAAACAGCTCTTGGAAACAAAATGACAACTCTTTCCAAGTGACAATAAGCTACCAATAAATTACACAAGTCAAAAGATAATCTTAATACTACAGAAATGAAGGCAAACATGCATAATAATTTCTGTATCAACTACAGATTGAGTGATTTCGTGACAAGGCAGATAGGATGGAGTTTCTTACAAATATTAACTGTTGAGGTCATATAAGCTTTAAGCTTTGTTAATTTATTTGCAGTTGTGTTTTGACATAAATGTTGTGTATGATAACAGCACCATCAAAAGTGATAGAAGTATTCATGTTTATCAGTGCCTTTTATTTCAGTACAGAATCTTTGTCTTTAATCACTACGTACACAAGTAAATAGTTGGCACATCCTCCGTTTCAGAATATACGTGGTACTGCTTTCAGAACCTAAGAGGGTTAGAATCTGCTTGCCAATTATTTATCCATCATACAGAAAACCTCCTGTAGTACTGCAGAGTACAAACTAACTGCAATACAGGTGAAAATAGGATTAGTTTATCAAAGGAACTCAACCTCATTTTTAAATTTCATATATTCTGCCCATAACTGTTCCCCTTATAAATTCCTTATTTACACATTCCAAGTGGAAAATACCAAAAGCAGCTGAGCACAAATATAATTACATTCTCCTTCCAATGATGTAACTACACTGGTGGGGGCTATGTAAGTTTAACCTACAAATTTTAAAAAGGCAGCTTTACAAATATGGACACAGGAAAATAAAGAGTTCACAGAGCGCACATAGAAAATGTTTTAACTGCATTAAGTGATGTATGCAATATGACAATTACAAACCAGGCAGTAGTAAGGATTATTGTGACAGTTTCCATGATCACATTAAAAATTTATTGCTTTCAATCTAACTATGGAGCCTTAAACAGTCAAATCTACACAAGATTAGATTAAACCTACACAAAACTCAATTTAAGAATGGTTCCAGGAAGTATTTTATTCTGAATAGATTTTCACTCATTTAAACTAAGCCTCTTCTCATCAGCATTTCCAGAAGTCTGCATTCAAACTATCCTCTTTAGTTTTTCTTCTACTATTCTATCCATTCATGCACTGTATGTAAACCCAGTTCGTTCTTTTACTGAACCTTGTGTTAAAGTTATGCAGACATTGGTCCAGTAGGGAACTCGTCATAATTCATCCTGATCTACTCCAGAAAGCAAATAGAGGTAAAGAGGCAAATTGAAAAGTGTTAGGAGCCTGATTATCCAATCATAAATGTTACTGAATATTAAAACTGAAAAAGCTGCTACTGAACAAACATTGAACTAGGCCTCAGAAAGAACTTGCATTCCTAAATGGTAGCTTGCCCTTTAGAAAATAACCAGAAAGGTAGAAGTTGTATTTCCTAACACTACCTTGAAACAATGATTCTTTGTTAAATTCACTTAAAGAAAATCATTCTCAGCATTCAATGCATTTATTATTATAACCTATGGGCAGAAAAACCGTTTCAATGCAAATCTTGCACAATGAAGCTCAGATCTGCAAGTTTCCTGTGAAAACTTTGAATTTGGAAAACCCTAACATCTTAGAAGCTAGACCTCTTACAATTCTATTTATCTTGCATAACTGCACTTCCCTAACCCAGAATAATAGTCCCTATGTAATACGTAAAAATGAGAAAACATTTGAAAATTAATACAAATCAAGTTAACCAAAAATAGCATATAATTTTGAAATATTGCAAAACTATAGTACATCAAAGACAGATAATTTTCTGCTTAAAGCATCCAAGTCGATTACAGGAATACTTTTCATTAAGGGTGTGGTTAACATTCTAGAGAAGCAAAAGAAATTTTCCTAAAACAGGAAAAGGTACGGGTGACATTAAACATGGGTTAAGTGAAATACAGAACATTTCTTTTAGCAAGGGTATACGAGCAAAGTGCTCTGTGCCTTGCTAATACTGTTAGAAATTCACCAAATCCACACTACCAAATTCAAGTGTGCACAGTTTGAATCTCACCCAACCCCCACTGTGTAACTTATGAAAGGTTAAGAACATTCATTAAATGTCAAATTCGCTTACTTTTCTTATGTTCACAGCTTAACTCTACTCTTTATACATACTGAATTTATTTTGTGATAGGTTTAATACATTACCAATCCAATGTTGCTTTCTGGCATTTGATTTCCTAGGCTTCCAGGTGGACCTTGAGGTGGTGGTGCATTAGTATTCACGGTGGGCCTGTTCATTCCCATAAGTGGCTGAGGAACTTGGCTTGCAGAAGCTGATTAAGTACAGTATTTTAGTAAAAACACTGATTGAAAAAAAAATCACATTTAGCATTCAACTGGTCAAACAAATGCCTGAAAATGCAGATCACCGCAGTATCAATTCTGATAATTAAAGCCAAGTTCCAAATCTTTACCAGTAAAGTTTATTTTGTTCCAAACAAAATTAGACAGTCATTTAATCAATTTGACCCAAATCCCCTTACTGCCTTGTTTGGTATTATTGCAGATGAAGATATAACTTTAAATACTTCTAACCTACAGGTTTTAGTTTTTACCTCTCTTTTAGCAAGGAGAACAATCTTGCTTAAATGGAAGGAGTTTACCCCTCCTACACAACTTCAATGGCTACGTGATATTATGTCTTATTTAAATTTAGAAAAGATCCGCTGTTCAGTCTTAAATTTGAAACAATCTTTTTATATCTGGGGACCTTTCCTAAATTATTTTTCCAATTTATAAAGTTCAACAGCGCACAGACTTTTACGTATATTTTTATCTTCTCTTCTTAAGCGAATATGTTTTCTTTTCTAATTTATCCATTATCATCCATCAGCTTTTTTCTTTGGTAGTTGGTAGGGGGTTGACTTATTTTTATATAAGAAATTTCTTTTATGATGTATGACCTATCTTTAAATTTTTGATTACAGAGTGGTATACCTTTGTGTGTTATGCTATAACATTTTGATCAATCTTATCACAATATATGAATGTACACAAGTTATGTTGAGATGTACCTATGTGTTGTGTTGCACTCTGTAAATCTTGTTGTTTTTCTTCTGAATAAAAATATTGTAAAAAAAAAAAGAAAAAAAGCCATTCAAATTGCACATTTCTCCTACATCAATTAATTACTTCTGTGCAAAAACAGTGCTTCGGGATCCATTCATTTAAAAATAAGTGGGTGTAAATTACAGTACATTTAAAAATCCATACCTGCTTTCAGATTTGAGTAATCAGCTGCAGTTAGTCCCACTAAAATAAATAGATACAGAAAACAGAATTATAAACAGATTTAAATATTAAATATTAAATTAATATTGAACAAATTATTAATGTATTTGAATAAATTCTACAAATTGGAAAATTGAATAAGCCACTAAAATTCAAAAAAGATAAAGTGCACAGGTAAACATATTTTGACCTATATATTTCACAATATTATTGTAACTCAAAACTGGAAAGAAAGCTGGAAAGAATGCTGCTAATTTGAGCTTACTACAAAACTACACACTGGACAAATTTTGGGAATGCAGAGGTGTAGCTATTAGGTTCAATGCAGGTAATAATTCAATATATATTATTCTTTCATTCTAAAAGCCAAAAGCTCAATTTGAATATTATCTATGCTCATCAGCAAAAATTACAATTCCAAACATAATTCAATAGCATAAGATCTGACAATATACAGAAGCTCAAACCATTCAATATTAGCTCAGC